>NC_038254.2:15250688-15385789 GCF_000004515.6 Glycine max
AAAAAGGTAGAATACATACTTTGCGTCAATTTGATGTTTAAAAGAAAAGGACAATTATTTTATTCTGAAAATAATGAATCTTGCCTTATTGAGCTGAAAATTCTAGTGTTGGTTTATACTATGGAATTGTAATACAAGAGAACCTTATGATTAACAAGGAAGCTAAGATTTGGAACAGTGTGTGTTTGAGAACTGAGAAGGTAGTGGGCATTGAGAGAGGAAGCACAAGGGTAACTGTTATAATACAAACACTTCTTGTAGTGTTTCAAGTGGATGAAATTTAAAAAATTCTATATGAATTGCAAGACCGTTTGATGGGTCTGAACTGTAGGCATTGGGATTACATGTTCATTTATGTTAAGACCTCCTAAGCTCATCTAGACCTTCCAATAATAGATAATAAAAATTAAATTTTATTACGCAAAACTTTTATTACAAAAGTGTTGTTATTGTAATTTTGCAAACAAAGATTCTGCTATTTAATATCTACGTAGTAGAGTCGATATGAGCAGTGGAAAAAATAATTTAAATTCATTGACGTCAAAATATTTAAATTAAAATGTAATACTTTTTATCATATATATCACTTGATATATAAAAAATTTATTAAATAATGTGTAGTTGTATACGAAAGAAATGATAATTAGAAATAAAATTTATATTTAAGTTAATTAAAAATATATTATGATATTCAATATATTCTTGATCAAATAAATTAACCTATTTTATTTTTTATTTAGTTTTATTTCTTAAATCAATTTTTATAATGAATAATTGCATCCAAAAAGGTATCAATTATCATCTTAAATCAATTTTATTTCTTTAGTTTTATTTCATAAATAAATCATACATAGTTACAATTGTACTATGTAAGTATCTATGATAACTATTATTGTTATTAATATTCATTTTCTCTTTTCTATATTTGTTTATTATCATCGTCAAGAATCAAGGACGCGGTAGAGACGATGTTAAGGACCAAAAATAAGGAATAACATATCATCTCATGACATGTTTATCTTAATCATCATTTATGTATTTTTTTAAGAAATAATTATATATAAACGTAAGATTAAATAATTTTTATTTTTTTATTTTTTAGGTTTACTTTTGTTTTCTAAATCTTAAAACAATACTATGATTTGTTCTCATATTTTTATTAAATCAGTTATCATATAACATTGTGAGTTGGTGCTCCAAATTAGTCTTGCAACTGTTCTTTAATTCTTTTATCTTGAATGCATTTCAATATGTTAACAGTTTTAGATTTTTACTTTATAGTTTAGTCTTTTGTAAATAATATACTAACAATATATCTAACAACAATAACCTTGATAAAATTAAATACATATTTCATTCTTTATAAAATTTTAAAACATGAATAACCATGAATCTCATTAAAAAAATAGATAGTGTTATTTTATAAAATATATTATGTATTTCAATCATATTAGTTTTGGTTCTCATTAAATAAGTTCTACAAAGTTACAACTATACTATGTAAGTATTTATTATAACTATTATTGTTATTAATATTCATTTTCTCTCTTATTTATTGTCGAGGATCTGGGACGGGGATGAAGACGATGTTAGAGAACAAGAATAAGGAGGAATAACGTACAATCTGATGGTGCTTTGTTGTCATGCTTATCTTAACTATCATTTATATATATATATATATTAAATAATTATATATGAACATAAGGTTAAATACTTATTGATTTTTTTTATTTTTTTGGTTTAATTTTGTTTTCTATATTTTTTAAAAGTACTTTGATTTGTTCTATGTTTTTATTAACTCATTTATCATGTTACATTGTCAAGATGATGCTCCAAATGAGTTTGACAATTATTTTTCAATATATTTATCATTAATGCATTTCAATATGTTGCCAGTTTTAGATTCTTACTTTATACTTTGGTCTTTTGTAAATAGTATATTAACAACATATCTAACAACCATGAACTCAATAAAATTAAATATGTATTTTATTGTTTATAAAATTTTAAAACCTGAATAACCAAGGATCTCATCGAAGCTAAATAGATAATTTTATTTTATAAAATATATTGTATATTTCAATCATATTAATTTTGGTTCAAAAATAAGTTCTTCACCATTACAATTATTCTATATAAGTATCTATGATATTTATTATTGTTATTAATGTTCATTTTTTCTCTTTTATATTTGTTTATTATCGTCATTGAGTATTTGGGACGGGGATGGAGACCATGTTGGGGAACAAAAATAACAAATAACATATCATCTCGTGGTGCTCCATTGTCATGTTTATCTTAACCATCATTTATATATTTTTTTTGAAATAATTATATATAAACATAAGATTAAATAGTTTTTAAATTTTTTGATTTTTTTTAATTTTTTATTTAAAAAATACTTTAATTTTTCCTCATTTTTTTATTAAATCATTTATCATATAACATTATCAAGCTGATACTCCAAATTAGTCTTTTAATTGTTGTTCAACATATTTATCATGAATGCATTTTAATATATTGACAGTTTTAGATTTTTACTTCATGGTTTAATCTTTTGTAAATAATATACTAATAGCATATCTAACAACAATAACCTCAATAAAATTAAATATATATTTCATTATTTATAAAATTTTAAAATATGAATAATGATTGATATTATCGTGTCTATATAGACAATGTTATTTTATAATATATTATATATTTCAATTATATTATTTTTTGTTCTAAATAAATAAGTTCTTCACCGTTACAATTATATCATGTAAGTACTTATGGTAACTATTATTGTTATTATTATTTATTTTCTCTCTTATATATTTGTTTATTATCGTTGTTACAATTATACAATCTTGTGGTACTGCATTGTCATGCTCATCTTAACCATTATTTATATATTTTTTTTAAAAAAATAATTATATATAAACATAAGATTATATAGTTTTTAAATTTTTTGGGTTTAATTTTGTTTTCTAAGTTTTAAAAAAAATACTTTAATTTTTTCTGATGTTTTTATTAAATTATTTATCATATGGCATTGTCAAGTTGATGTTCCAAATTAGTCTTGTGCTTGTTCTTCAACATATTTACCATGAAGGCATTTCAATATGTTGGTCGTTTTAGATTTTTACTTCATAGTTTAATCTTTTATAAATTATATACTAATAGCATATCTAACAACAATAACCTCAATACAATTAAATATATATTTCATTATTTATAAAATTTTAAAATATGAATAACGATTGATATCATTGAAGCTAAATAAACACTGTTATTTTATGAAATATATTATATATTTCAATCATATTAGGTTTGGTTCTAATTAACTAAGTTATTCACCATTGCAATTATATCACGTAAGTATCTATGGTATACAATCTCGTGGTACTCCATTGTCATGTTTATCTTAACCATCATTTATATTTTTTTTAAAAAATAATTATATATAAACATAAGATTAAATATCTTTTTAATTTTTTTATTTGGGTTTAATTTTGTTTTCTAAATATTTAAAAAATATTTTGATTTGTTCTCATGTTTTTATTAACTCATTTATCATATGATATTTATCACTAATTCATTTAAATATGTTGGTAGTTTTAGATTCTTACTTCATACTTTAGTCTTTTGTAAATAATATACTAACAGTCTATCTAACAATAATAACCTTAATAAAATTAAATATGTATTTCATTGTCTATATAATTTTAAAACATTAATAACCATGGATATTATATATTTCAATCATATTAGTTTTCGTTTTTATTTAATAAGTTTTACACGGTTGCAATTGAATGTAAACAATTATATTATACATTTAATTTTACAGCTTACTCATGCGTATGCATTGATATTGTGTTGTTATCTTATGAAAGAGAAAATGTTCACTCACTTGGTTTTGGAAAATGTTGCATAATGCCGCATTGTTTACCATAACGGGAGAAAGACATAAAAAAAATGGCTTTAGGAGACCTTTTTTTGAATCACAAAATTTGCGGCCTACACATGAAAATTATCTTTGAGTCTCCTGATCCAGCAACAATTATGTATGCTTTGTTTTGGTTATGTTTATAAATTGAGTATAATATAATTATGTCATATGTCAATTTTTGTAGATAGACAACTTTTATTGTGGTAAGAATTTTTCTACAAATAATGTTTCTAAATTTAAATACTTTGTTAATTGATATTTTATTATATGATATTTGTTTTATTTTGTTTGACCTTCAAATTAGTTTAAATGTGTTAATCATAAATATTTTAATCTACATTCATTTTTGTTTATTTATTTTTGTTTGTTCTGATTTACTTAGTTTCCATAATACGGCATTTTGACCTAACTGGGTTACTTTCACAAACTTATTCCCAATATAGGTCTCTTCTTAAACTATTTCCAAGCTGGGTTTGTTTTTCTACGTAACCCCAGCCTATCCCGCCAGCATGCATGGCGGTATCACTAGCGTTGTGACACGTGGACGATGCCGCCAGGATGAATGGCAAGACAGCTGCCACTTGGATGCCGCCAGTCAGAGTAGCGAGACACCCGTGGATGCCGCCAGTCGTAGCAGCGAGACCCGTGACGTGGACACTGTGTCACCAGTTCCAATGGTGAGACAGGTGAGGTGCAGACTGACCTAGCTAGCGGTGCAGCTATGAGGCAGCAGCTATGAGGTGCAGTGGCACAGGGGAGCAGCTTTTTCTTGTTGCAGTATCTCGCTGGTTGCAATGGCAAGATTCACGTGCAGCTCTTTTTCCTCCTTTATAAAATGCTTCCCTAAACCAAACATGTCGCACTTTCATCTCACCTCTTCATCCTTCGTGCATCCTTCGTGTTAGTGCTTGTGCTGCTGGGTGTGGTTGTTATTGTTGTCCATCTTCCATTCTTTCATTGTGTCAAACCAGGTAAGTTAATTAATATTTTTTACGTTGTAATTACTTTAGATATTTATATTATTTATGTTAGATATTATAAGTTTATATGGTAAATTAATTTTAGTTTTTATGTTAATATTATTTGTAAGTTTTAGTTGGAGGTTAGTTTTAGTTATAATTTTTTATGGTACTTAGTTTTAGTTTTAGTTTGGGGTATCCTAATTTTTTAGTTTTGTATGTTAGTTTTAATACGCTAGTTTTACAAATGATAATTTTTTATTACGTTAGTTTTAGTTTTAAGTATTTTAAGTTGTTAGTTTTACTTGTAGGTATTCTAAGTTTTTAGTTTTGTATGTTAGTGTTAGTTTTTGTTTTGTAAATTGCGGTAGTTTTAATTTTAGGTATTTGAAGTTGTTAGTTTTAGTTGTAGGTATTTTAAGTGTTAGTTTTAATTTTAGTTTTAGATATTTTAAGTTGTTAGTTTTGTATGTTAAATTAGTTTTAGTTTTAGTTTTAGGTATTAGAAGTTAATATTGATACATTAATTTAGTTTGTAATAATTTTATATATTTTGTTATGGTATTGTAATAATGTTAGGTACGTTAATTTTATATAGTTTGTAATAATAGTTTTAGGTATTGTAATAATTTTACATATGTTAGGTACGTTCATTTGTTAAAAATATTTCAATTTTGTAATTTGTATAATATAATTTTTTTATTAAAAAATATATAATCTTTTATTTATTTAAAGTTGTGTTTGTATGTATTTTAATTTATTTGTAGAATATATTTAAAATTTGATATTTGTAGTATATATTTTATTAGTGAACAATATTTTTTGTGTTAATTTTTAATTTGTAGTATATATTTATTGTGTTAATTTTTAATTTGTAGTATATTTTTTTAGTGAAAAATATTTATTAGTGAAAAATATATTTTTATTTGTAGTATATAAATTTTAATTTATTCTTGACATATTAATTTTTGTTACGTATTGTGTTACATAATTTAATTTATTAGTGAACAAATAATGTAAAAAAAAAATTTGTGAATTTATTGTATTATATTTTATTTTGCAGTATCAATGACATCTTCGTCGTCATGTTCATCAAATATACAAATTAAGTTTGGCCCGATTGACGGTGATGTATTATGGATGCAACCCAAGCATGTTTCAGAACATGTTTAGAATGGAGAAGAAGACCGAAAATTACACATAAGACGAGTTGTCCCCACGTATCAAGGGAAAGAAGAAATACCAAAGGAAATTATTTCTCTACTTCGGCAATCTGGTTTTTATTGGATAATGAAGATGGGCTACCTAAAAATAAACGCGTCATTAATTACTGCCTTGATTGAAAGATGGAGGCCCAAAATACATACGTTTCACATGAGATGCGGAGAGTGTACAATTACTCTTCAAGATGTCTCTATATTATTAGGTCTGCGTGTTGATGGGGCACCATTAATTGGTCAAACTAATCTTGATTGGGCCGAATTATGTGAAGAATTGTTGGGAGTCAGACCACAGGAAGGTGAACTTCAAGGCAGTGTGGTAAAATTAAGTTGGCTGGCTCATCATTTTTCACAAATAAATAACCATGACGGTAACGTAGAACAACTACAAAGGTTTACCCGTGCATGGATACTTAGATTCATAGGAGGTGTCCTATTTGTTGACAAAAGCAGCAACAAAGTTTCCCTAAGGTACCTGCAATTTTTACGTGACTTTGAACAGTGCAGCACGTATGCTTGGGGACCTGCCGTGCTTGCTTTTTTATATAGAGAGATGTGCAACGCCACCGATTACAAAATTAAATCAATCGAAGGTATGTGCATCTTAATCCAAATGTGGGCATGGGAACGATGCACGACTTTGGCTCCAAAGAGGACTCCTCCCGTAATAGAAAATAAACCACTCGGACACAGGTTAGTTGTTTAAAAAATAAGATTTCATTTGAAAACAATTAATAATGTAACACGTTTCCACTAATGATTTCACATTTTCTTGTAGGTGGCTGCGACGTGGAAATCAGCATATTGGTAATGATGATCTGATAGTTTTTCGTCGCAAATTGGATATCATGAAACGACATGAGGTAAGAAGATCGTAATGTATTCGTTAAATAATAAATAAGATGACATGTTTAAGTGAAAATTAACAACTGTGTTATTGTATGCAGTTTCTGTGAGAGCCTTACACAACAACTGTTATGTCAGCGTTGCCTCCAATTTGTTTGATTAGTAGTGTAGCATGGTGCGCGGTGGTGCCACTCATTTGTTTCCATATTGTTGAGTGGCACCAACCTCATAGAGTGTTGCGACAATTTGAAATACAACAACCTATTCCCGAGTGTCCTTCGTAACCACTGAATATCCATGGGCTAACGTTAAAAGGCAAACATGATGAAAATTGGTTCCAACTATTGGCCCCAATGATCAGTCAATGGAACAATCGAGCTGAGTTTAGGGTTGACGTTTATCCTCGACAAGAGGGCCTATTGAGTTTTAACTCCGACTACATGGTCTGGTATAGGCGCAAAACTAAGATGTTTGTCGATCCAAAGAATGCAAACACAACTACATTGGTATTTATTTCTTTTTCAATATTTAACTTCAAATTATTTTTTAAAGCAACGACATTAATTTGCTGACCCTAATATGTGCAGGGTGAAGTTGTGGAGACATTACAGTATATGGTGTCACCACAAGGGAGGAACACATGAACATTTGATGATCTCGTGCCTTATGTGGAGAAGTTAACGATTTTATCCGAAGAGCAAGAGAGAATCACTGAGCCTGTGGCACATGGTCCAGCATCAGAGCGTCAATTTCCACAACAAGAGTTTCACATGATTCAGTCAAGTGTTGAAACTTGGGGTTTTGACAGACGACGGCAGACTGTTGAAGGGCAAGAATTTTCCCAACAAATGGAGGAGCGTGGCCATGGAATGCATTACACACCACCAACATTTTCTCAGTATCCTTCACAGATGTATCAGTATCCTTTCGAAGGTCATCACACTGATACGTCTGCAAGCGAACATTCGTTCGGTGATGTTGCGGAAACACATCCTCATTTTTCATGGCCGACTATGACCCATTCACAGCAACATGATGCCCCAATGGCAACACCTAACGCCCCATTAGCTTCGCAATGGAATGTACCCGGAGCAATACCTGATATGAGTGACTTATTAGGTGTTGATTTGCATCAGGCGTTTTTTGCTGAGGCTGAGCAAGTAGAAGTGAGGAGACATCGCGACAAAAGAAATCCTTATCGTCAAGCGCGAAGATGGATCGACCATGTGGCACATCTTCATGACATCACGGACACCATAATGAATGATTTTGATGTCTTTGTTTAAATTTGTTGTTGTATGTATGACATTTGATTTTGATAGTTAATCTATCGTATCTCATTTATTAAGCCTTACTAATGGATACAGTTTATGTCGCGCATCAAACTATAATAATAAATAAAATTTAAAAATAAAACTAACGTAGACAAACAAAAAATAAGTAATTTTAGTAACTAAAGATGAACACCAATGCCATAGTGCAAATAGTCCACATTGACTAAGTCCATAGTTCATCATTGTAGATAGTTCTCCTTTAGTATCAATTTGAATACCCTTAACTACAACATTGGACTCCCCACTTTCACTCAACTTGGGTTTACGGTTGAGGGGTTATGGTTTAGGGTTTGGGGTTTAAGATTTACGATTTAGGGTTTATGGTTTAGGGTTTGGGTTTGGGGCTTGGGGTTTAGGGATTGGGGTTTATGGTTTAGGGTTTAGTGTTTAGGGTTTAGGGGTTTAGGTTTTAGGGTTTATGGTTTAGGGTTTAGGGTGTAGGGTTTAGGATTTATGGGTTTGGTTTTATGGGATATTTTTTATGTGTTAGGGTTAGGGTTTAGGGTAAGGGTATACTACGTAGGGTTTAGGGTTATGGGTTTACCACGTTGGGTTTAAGAGACAGCTACATTCCAAAATAAGTAATGTTAAAAATTAACTAAATTACAAAAACCAAAATAATTAATGTTTCTAACTAACGATTTCATTGAACCCCACAAAGTGAACACATTGAAGACAACTTAAACCAATACAAGTCACTCATCTAACATACATAAATCAATTAAATGAATTACTCCCACGGTCAGATTTCATTGAACATCGGTGCCTATTGTGCCCTTCTGCTCCACATCTACTACATTTTTGTCGGTGGTCAGATGGTTCGAGCCAATCCATCTCATTTCTTATCCTTGTTGATTTTGGCCGACCTTTCGCACGAATTGTTCTTGGGTCAGGGATAAGTGTCCATGCATCATCAGAAGGAGGAATTGCCGCTTCATTCCCAAGAGGCCACAACTGTGCAGAGTATGCTTTTAAGATGTGCTCATTTGTGTAAACAACATCTATATATTGGTAGTAGTTCATGCTCACGTAACCACAAGTTGCAATAATGTGTGAACATGGATAGTGAAGCGCAGAATACCTTCCGCATTGACAATAATGACCATTCAAGTTAACTGCCCACTTTTGTCCACCACGTTGCGTTATAGGATTGAAGGTCTCTTCTACTTCAAACCTTGTCGAGTGGATATCATACACGCGAACGATGTGTGAACAAGCTTGTTCTTGGTTTTTTCTAAGTTCTTTAACAATCTTATAACAATATACTTGTTCTTCATTTAACTGTCTTTGGGCTTGGCGGCCACGATCAACAAAGTACTTTCGACACCGACTATATGTTGATTTGACCAACGCTGTTATGGGTATGTTGCGACAATCCTTCAATACCTTATTTATACATTCAGAGAGATTCGTTGTCATGTGGCCATATCGACATCCTTCTGTATTATAAGCCATGGTCCATTTTTCCTTTGAAATGCGATCAATCCATGTTGCTATGGCTGGACTCAATTGACGGAATTTTTCTAAATTTTGATAAAAAATATGCTTGCAAGGAGTGTAGCCTGCATGAAATTAGTTTTGACAATAATTTTAAATATACATGAAACTTAAATTAACGTGACCATGATAAATGAAATCTTACCCAATTTCTTCAACATTTGTTTTTGTTTGGCATTATTGAATTTACAATTGAAATTGCTTGCTATGTGTCGCACGCAGTAAACATGATAACCGTGGGGAGGTTGACAACTAAGTGCTTCGTTAGCCACAACAGACTTTATACTCGAGTGACGATCAGATATGAGACAAATACCAATTTTATTTGTGACGTGTTCACGCAAGTGTGCCAAAAACCATGACCACGCTGTTAACGTCTCACCTTCGACCACGACGAATGCTAGAGGAAGGACACCACCGTTTCCATCTTGTGATGTGGCCATTAAGAGGGTTCCCCAGTATTTTCCGTACAAATGTGTGCCGCCAACTTGTATGATTGGCTTACAAAACTTGAAAGCCTCTTTACATTGACAAAAGTCCAAAACACTCTATAAAACTGACGGTGTTCGTAACTAACCGTGTTCCCAACAATAATATCGTCATGTAGTATTTGAAAATATGATCCAGGAGAATGATTTTGCATGTGTGTTAGCCACGACGAAAGTTTCACATATGACTCTTCCCAATCGCCATATTCAAGTGCAATGGCTTTTTGCTTCGCCAACCAAGCTTTTTTGTACGACACCTTGTAGGCAAATTCACTATTAATCCTCTCTTGAATCAATGAAACTTTTATTGATGGATCTTCTTTGATCATGCCTGTTAATAGAATAACAAAATTAAAATTACAGTTAACGCAAAAGTAGCATAATATGAAAATAAAATACGTACCTACTACACAAGTGGCAATTAAATCTGAAACAAGCTTCTCGTGATCTTGTGTCATGGTCATATTGAGACATGTGTGTGGTCCACCCCATTGTGTGACTTTCCATGAATCAATTTTTTTAGATAAAATTGTCCTCATATAGAACGGGCAAGGACACTCTGCGCTTTTATTCAAGCAACAAACAATATACTTGTTCGATTTGCTTTCAACAACTTTGAAAGTTTGATGCACCTTCATAACATATTGTTTCAGTGCATTTTTTACCGTATCTTTAGTATCAAAATCCATGCCAACATATAATTCTTGTCCAACATTAAAAGTTGATGGCATCTCCAAACCACAAATGTCTTCCTCATCAGGATGACTCCAGTTGATATTGTTATAATGCAAAGCATCATTCCAAAATGGATTTTCAATTCATTGTACACCTAATAGTTAAATTTTTTTTCAAATCATACTTATTTAACATTAAATACAATTGACATCAAATGATAAATGTATTCACCTATTTGTTTATATAATAAATTATACCTTCTGCTGGGTGAACAATTCTTACTGGTTGAATCATGTTGGTGACTTCATTGTCAGTATTAGATATACCGTCAACACTATCATCTTCATCTAAAGACTCTTCAACGTATGAGTTAGACACAAGATAATCATCATCATCTTCATCACCACGTAAGTTACTCACATTTGTTGGCGGTTGCGCCTCATTATTAGATAAATTATTTCCGCATGATGTAAGAGAATTTGCAGAATGAAACATAGAATCACCAGCCACATCCTTTTCTATGTACAATTCAAAAACTGACATTTGATTTTGTTGTTGAAAACTTTCAAGCATGGTTTCAACATCTTCGTCATCACAAATTTGCAAAGCAACATATTTTCCAGAAACTAAAAATCTACAACTAATAGCAGAAATAATTTTATTATTTTGTAACTTTACCTTATGTCCAATTTTTTTTTCAAAGCAGAAATAATCATTTTTTTACTGCCTTCAAAGATTACACCATCAGTCTCTTCATATACCCTTTCATTGAAATACAAGATTGTTATAAACCGAATTCATCATATACCTACAAAACAATATAATAAATAATTAATCATAACAATAATAAATTGAAATTAAATTAATCTAATAACAAAAGATGTCTTTAGTGAAACTTCAAATTAAAACTTTATTCTAACAAAAAATTAATTACTTCAAATAAATATCATGTTAGAAATTTAAAAAACTTGTACGCTTTTAAAGTACAAATTTTAAAGGCACATCAAACCATTAACAACGTTGCTATTATAATTAATTATTTTTAAAAATAATAACTTCAAAATAAATAAATCTAATTAAAAAAAATACTACACTCATAATTCAGATTATAAATTTATTGTAACAAAAAATTAATTATATCATGCACAAACTTAAAAAACTTGTACGCTTTGAAACTACAAATTTTAAAGGCAGAATATGAAACTTTCAAACTACACATTTTAGTTGCTAATATAAATAATTAATGTTAACATTAATAGCATCAAACTAAACAAATTTATACAAAAAATACTCAAAACTCAAATTTTATTTCAAACTTAAAATAAATAAAATAAAAAAATGACAGAAAAATAAATAAATAAAATTAATGTCAGTTGAAACTCAAAATAATTACTTTAAATAAATAAAAACAATACTAGAGAAGAAAAATATTACTGATTGATTCAGAGACGTACTTTAAAAATACAAACACTTAACACTCAATACTCAGAAATTTTCAAGCTAAAGCTTTCTCAGAAAATTTTTAAACTGAAACCTGAATGCTCAACACTCAATACTCAATACTCACAAATTTTAAACCAAAGCTTTCTCATAAATTTTTAAACCGAAAACGCAGCTATATATAAACACCTATATCGCCAATACCATTGGCGAATATAAGCTCATCTCGCAAGAAGTGTTGGCGAGACCTTCTTGTTCACCTGCTACTCTGAAGCATGCTAGCCTGCCTCCTGCCAGCATAGCTTGCGTGCTGTCCCGTCAAAGCACGCACTTGAAGCCAAGTCGCCAGTGAGAGTGGCGAGAACTGGTCACACCAAACTCGCCAGCTCCACTGGCGGTATCTACACTGAAATCGCCAGCTCCACTGGCGGTATCAGTCCACGTTTCAACGGCTTGCGTATTTCGCCATTCATGCTGGCGATACACTTGCATGGCTTTGCATGGCTATGTAAAAAACAAACCCAACTTGGAAATAGTTTAAGAAGAGACCTATATTGGGAATAAGTTTGTAAAACTAACCCAGTTAGGTCAAAATGCCTCCATAATACTATCCAATATTACAATCATACGAATGTAACTATACTGACAATTTTCCCCACTTACCCATGGGTATGCACGGTATTGAACTAGTTTCCTTACGAAGGACATGCCAATTAAAAAGTTAACCCTAAAATTGAAAGAGTAAAATTGGTAACAACTAAGAAGGAATTAACTAGTTGGCAGGTTGTTTAGAACCATGTGATTCTGTTCTCATTTCAACTTTTAATGGGATTATGGATGTGTTGGTGTTAAGAAGCTTAGGTAATCTTTTTACCTTTTAGAATTTATTTTTTCAGATTTATTCTTTGGTCACTAATATATATTGTCTTCATTAACTATGCAAGAATATTAGAAAGTTTAATTGTCTAATTAGTTTACTACTTTTAGGCATATGAGAAACACCATCAGAAACTGTTGTCCAAGAGTTAATGTCTCCCACCATTCAGTTTTCTAAGACTATCTATCTACTTGGAATTTATGTTTTTTCTGATTTGTTGGATTTTTTTTGTGCTTGTTTTTTACAAGCTTAAGTGTTACTGAGTGCTTTTTTTTATCTAGTTGTTTTGGATATGAAGAAAGCATGTCTTGTTGTGAAGAATCATTTAGCATAGACAATTCAAAAGGTTATTATAGTTATAACTAACATCTATTAATAACATTCTATTTTGCCTTTGCAAAAATTGAATTATTGCTACAACTACTTATGCATATGTTCATCTTTTTCCTATTTAATTCAGAGTTGAGATTCCTTAATCCTTATGGTAAATGCATGTTTGATGGACAAGGGTGTTGTTATGTTCTTGGGCTTGCAGTAATTTACTAATTTATGCATATGGCATATGGACGTACCAATCTATTATGGAACACAAGCCAGTTGATATGGAAGTCTTGCTATAATGACTAACTGCAAAAGTGCAAAGTGTTAAATTTGTGATTATGATATGATAGTCTTCACTTTTTAGCCAACCATGGACACATTTGACATTTGTAATTGTAATTGACCATGTAAAAAGTTATTTACATTCTCATTTAAGAGTGGATGCATGATGTTGATGTCTTGATGATATTATTATTATTATTATATATTTATATTTGTATTTAAAATGCATGATGTTGATGATATTATATTTGTATTTAATTTTTTTAATGTTTTGATTCTGATTTTTCTTGAATATACAATAACTTGTGTTATTGAAACTTCAAAGTTAATTTTGGTGCTAGAGAAATAAAATTTGATAAGGCACAAATGAAGTTAATATATTATAAAAATGATAGAAAAGCTAAAACTATTGGTTGTAAATATTTTTTTTTATATAAAAAAGTCATAATTTGATTTGGGTCATGTAAATAATTTTGGGCAACTTAGGCCCAAAATTGAACTAACCAACCCACACCCAATCTGAGTGCTTTAAATGGATGAGTTCATTTATGCAAAATCAACCCGTTGGGTTGTGTCGGATTGGGTTTCTTAACCTGAACCTGACCAAACAAAGAACAAAGACCAAACATAAGAGGTTCCTAAGGCATATGCCAAAACTAGCAATTGAAGATTAGATGGGCAATCAGTCCATACCCTGCAAGAAAAAGATGACTCCACTACAAGTTGTTCGCTTCTTTGAGGGTGTGAATACAAGATACATTCTTGTTCCTTTGAATGATGGAATACATCATTTGAACAATCTAAGTGTGAGGATGCGACGAGGCAATGCCCAAAAATTAAATGTAAAGCCAACTTAGAGTCAAATTCACCAATGAGAGAAGTGATATTGTTTGACCATTAAGAATTGCAAAAAGCTCGCATAAAAGGCTTGTAGAGTAACCACACGAACCTGAGAATCCTGTGATCCACCTATCAAGAGAGTCACGAATCAGACCTCCATAGCCAGATAAACCTGGGTTTCCAAGGGAACTTCTGTCAGTGTTTAGCTTGGACACATTTTTCGATGAAGGTTGCCAACTAACAACTCTTACAACACTGTCTATGAGGTTGATCCGTACTATGATTTATGCTAGAGTGCATGATGCAAATCTAATTGAGGACAAATTAGAGGGTCCAATCATGATCTTTGAATATATAGAGATTCCTAGATTTCCAAAGCCACCAACAAGTTATAGCAAATAAAGTTCCATGGCCTCCTGTAGCATTCTCATGTAACCAAGTTGAGTTGTCTAATTGGTCTTGGGTATTCTGGAAATTAAAATTCAAAGCATGCCAAACTTGACTAGCTTTACTGCAATCTCTTAAAAGATGATGGATTAGTTCTTGAGCAAGACTACATCTATTGTAAAAAGGATCAACAGAGATATATCTTTTGACAAGAAAATCATTAGTGGGTAAACATTTAAGAACAATCATCTTGAGAAAAAATTGAATATTTTCAGGTAAATGAAGAGACCCAACCTAGCTTGTGTTTTGCAATGAGGAACTAGTGGTGATACGATCCCTTGTGAATCACCGAAAACTAGCTTTGGCATTATAAACACCACTGGAGGAATAGTCCCAAATAATACAATCATGACAAGACTTATTTAGATATACTTACTTTTTCTTTGACCTGATTAGGGACAATGGTAGCTATGTCCCTCAAATTCCTTGCACCATGATGCCAGACGTCATGAAGAGAAAGGCTAATGTCTTGAATATTAACATAATCCACCAATTGTGATATGGGCCTATCAGGGAAGATTTTGTCAAACCATATGGAAATTTCCCCACGACCAGCATTAAAACGAAAGCCACTTTAAAGGATTTCAGTAACTTTCATAATAGAACTCCAAGTATATGAACAACCCACATACTCCTTTATCCACAACAATGAATCCCCTTTAAGATACTTCGAAGGCAGAAGTTCAACCCATGTGATCCTCTTATCTATTTTCTCCCTTTCCATCACATTCGAGAAAAAATCAAAGCATATTCATGCATACAATTCAATCCCTCTTTTTATGTGTTCCTTGTTTATTTTAGTAAAAATGAAATATCTAATCCCAATTAATTGCAAAAATACATTAAAAAGAGTCAAACATATAGCTTAAGTTACAAAAAGAGAATATAATGAATTAAATATCAATAAAAAGATGTGTATACATAATAATTATTAGAGGCTTAGTTGATTTCCTCTATCCGGAGCTTAGTTACATTTAAAACTTTTCACCCTTTCTAAAGAATATATTTTAGCAGAGAACAAATCTAGGTCATTTTCCAAAAAGTTTAACTTGTATTATTGACTAAATTATACTCATTAGACACATTTACCCAAATCCCATTATATTATACTAAAAAAACTTGTTAAAATTTGCTAATAAAAAATCAAATTTTATTACATTACCCTGTCCAATCTCCTTTGCTCCGGGCAATTGATTTTTTTTCCATAGACATACAAAAAACAAATTATCAAAGCATACAACTCCCTCCATTATTTACCAAAACATACACTTTTATTGTTCACAATATAAATTCAGGTTGGGGACCTAAATTTACACTATGTTTTTTAAATATTTTTTTGCAAAACCCATTGAGAATTCAGGTATCCTAAACTCGAATTCTCAACGTGATTTTTTCTTTTTTGTTTTTTTAAGAAAAATTAATTTTTTAAAAGATTTTAAAAAAATATAAATAAAGGAAATTAATAAAATTAGAGAATATTATGATAAAAAAAATTTAGTTACCATGTAGGTACTTAAATAAATTGCAAGATTAAAGTAGTTGAACATGTGAATTTTTCTGAAGTTAAATTTGTGTTTCATGGGTGGTTTTGTTTCGTTATGTACATTAATTAAAAAATGAGAAAATAATTAGTAGTCTTAAAATAAATTAAAAATACACTGAATAAATAGTTAGTATATTTGAGTTATATAATACACATAATTTAAAATCGTACAATGACTGAGATGATAGACATAGAGACATACGTAATAAACATAACATAATAAAACGAGAATAACAAAACATACTAACAAATACAATTGAAACACAAAAATGACAAAACTAATGATAGTTTGAAAGATGTTGTATAGGAAACATGTCTTCTTCTATTTGGGTTACTAGTTTGCTAAAAATAATTAAAATTTCTATTGAGCAGAATCGTTTCTAGTAGTTGGATTTTGCTAACACCTTTAACACGTCTTCATCGATTTTTAACTCTATTATTTCATATTCGATTAATTTTTTTGAATATTTAGCATGACATGGATATCAAAAGAAGAATTGTCTGACCACCTGTGATTCATGAATTCCATAAGGAAAAACCCATAAAGGTACAACTTGCTTGATGACATCCTTGAGTTTCTCGAAGCTTCATCTCAAAGGAATTTCAAATCTTATTAGGTTTGTTCCAGTAAAGGAGTAACCCAAAAATCCGTCTTGGCGTGGTATGTTCCACTTCATGTTGTAATACATCATTACATCATAGGTAGGAGTAATGGTGGATTGAAGTAGGTTGAGTATACCATTCGGTGTTCTATTGATAATACATAATAATTCTATAGGACCAACACACGAGTATTACTCATTGCATATTAACATTGTTTAAACATCATCATCATTTTTCAATTGTAGAGATTGAAAAAAATATTGCCAACTTGCATCTATGAATGGCTCTTGGTAGTAGATTTCTTCCACAAATTGGTCATTGGTCAACTGAAGGGTGTTGTGCATTCTACTCTTGAGTGTCTCAAAAGAACAATCATTAGGAACTTGCATTGGTATTAAAGTAGGACTTTGAAAATAAACACCAGTTTGGTTGTGAATGATTGATCCATTTGGAAAAATGAATGCTAATCTCGAGTTAGCAATGGTATGACTGCTTGTTTCTCCCAAGAATGTCATAGTATTGAAATTGAATTTGGTTTGTGAAGGTATGTTGTGTGGAATTGTGTGGTTGTATTAAGGGTGTTTCGTGTTATTTATAGTTGTTTGAACATTTGTCTCGTTGATATGTATTGGAATCTCATAAGGTTTGAATTGTGTTTCTGATAGAGGCTTGTTTGAAATCCAATGTTGATTGAGATATTTCATTATTCTATATAGTGCATAGTGTATAGTGGATAATATTGTCAATTTCAACTATGATTTTACCTTGCTACTTGGTGCAGCAGACGTCCATTATAACTTTCAGACTTAAAAATATGAGTTGTCAATTTAATGTCAGTTTTGTTGGTGAAACATTTATTGTTTTTTTAGAGACGTGCGTAAATTGCAAAATATTGTTAATTTCGACTGTGATTTTACTCTTCTACCTAATGCAGTAGACGTTCATTATAACTTTCAGACTTAAAAATAGATTGTGAGTTGCCAATTTAATGTCAATTTTGTAGGTGAATCATTTATTGTTTTTTTAAAGACGTGTGTAAATTGTAAAGTGTTATCAATTTCGACTGTGATTTTGTCTTGTCACCTGGTGCAACAGACGTCCATTATAACTTTCAGACTTAAAAATAGATTTTGAGTTGTCAATTATGTCAGTTTTGTAGGTGAAGCATTTATTGTTTTTTCAAAGACGTGTGTAAATTACAAAATGTTGTCAATTTTGACTGTGATTTTACCCTGCTACCTGGTGCAGCAAACGTCCATTATAACTTTCTGACTTAAAAATAGATTATGAGTTCTCAATTTAATGTTAGTTTTATTGGTGAAACATTTATTGTTTTTTCATATACGTGTATAAATTGCAAAATATTGTCAATTTCGACTGTGATTTTACTCTTTTATCTACTGCTCTAAACGTCGGTAAACTGGACACTATTAACATAAACTTAAACAAACAATTTGTTTCATTACGCAAAGTAATCACTGAACACTGACATAGGATACCACGGGAAAACCTCAAAGCTGAAAAAACTAACACATGGATCATCTCCAAATTAGCAACCTCGTTTGAATATTGGTTCGTGGAAGGTGACATGTTACTTCCTTTCGGCTCAGAAGATGAGTTACTATCACTACCATGGTGTTTGGCCCAACAACTCTCGTATTCATCTGATAAGTCCTCAAGATTGGAGGTTGAGTCACGCTGGTTGTTTGGTGAGTTATTGTTGTCACAAATTTTGGCAAATAACTTCACAAATGGTAGTGTTAAGTTGTTCTAAAAAATGTTGAACATTTATTGAACATCAGGATCATCTCCCAGAATAAAACATGTGTACATATATGGTTGTACTGGCTAAAATATAGGGCATCAAAAGTGGAGATGTTAGATATGTTGGTGTGGTTCAATGTTTAGTTTTTGATGAACAAGTTTAAGCAATTATGTAAAGGTTATGACCTTGTTGACCATGAAAGTTTTAATGTATTAGAGATAAATTAAAAAAATTGCATAACATGACCACTTAAACATTGTTTCAAGGGTCAAAAACATAATTATTTGGGATTTTGCTGGTTGCGTGCAAGCATTCATTGTGCGGTCACATGCACTGATAATTGACATGCAAGGCTGAGCAACACATGGCTTCGAGATGCAATAAGGGTCTGTGCGGTGAGTAACAATAATAATAAACAACTTTAATCATTTGCGCAGGCTTTGTCGGTTGTGTGCAGTTGTTCACTATGCGGTAACATGCACTGATAATTGGCATGCGAACCTTGAAAATAAAAATCCAACGGAATATAGGCCTAAACCAATGTCAAAGCATAACTGGAATCATTTATCGATACCCCATAATTGCAAGGCTCGACAAGTTCAATTACTAGGCTGTTACCATCAACGATGATAAGGATATTGATGTCATGTTCGATGTCTATAACCGACAGTAATGCTTAAGTGGCGACTTTGAGTTGCTCATACAATGCGAACAACAATCTTCTTCTACCACCAATGTTGAAACAACCATTCCATCACCACAAATTCATCAAACATAATATATTGATTACCATACTTAAAGATATCATGAAGGCCCATTTTTTTACACACCAATTTTATGCATGTCCACAAATGATTGTTACATTCCCCATTTTGAACCCACTGAATTTGATGCACACATTAGCTCATACACACAACTGCTTAGTGGATCGTCAAATTGTTGTGTGACAGTTCTCCAACTTTTGAACCTAAATAAGCCATGCCACCTAAATGTCCAACCAACTACTGAAATCCATGTTGCTCAATCTTAAGGCAACGAAATGTCACACGACTATCATGCTAAAAATGGGTTGCCGGATAAAGTAGTTGGTGACTTCAGTGACCACAAAGACAAAATTTTGGCGGACAATGATGACAATAACTTCAACAACAACGACGATAATGCCATCCAATTTATTTTCCAATCGATAACATCTAAAAATTCTACCGTCCATATCCAAATTGTGCTAATGTTGGTGACAACCAAGTGGTTGAGAACCTTGACTATAGGAATTTTTTGGACCAACAAAAAATAATCTGACTTGCAAGATGACGAGCTATATGTTGGTTAGCAATTCCATCAGTTGGAGGACCTCAAACATGCAGTCAATATATGGCACATTAAGAACCATGTCACTTTCAAACACAAGAGGTGTGTGAAGGATAAATTGGTCTTATGTTGCCGAGCTAAGGGGTGCCAATGGAAACTTAAACATCTAAATGAAAAAATTTAAAAGTTTGGGAAATTAGAATGATTGAAGGGCCTCACACATGTGTCATGCCTACAATTTCACAAGATCAATATAAGATGGATTCCAAACTCATACGTAAAAATATCCTTGTAATAGTTAAAGAAAATGAGCAACTAACCGTTCCTACATTCATCACATTCGTTAGACAAGAGTTCAAATATACCATCACATATCGAAAAGCATGGCTAGACAAAACAATGGGCCCTCGAGAAGGTATATGTTAATTGGGAAGAGTCATACAACATACTTCCCAAATATCTACAAGTTTTGCAACTATTTGTCCCTGACACAATTGTCAGAATTCAAACTATACCTGCACTAGATGAGTCGAGCCAACCAATTCCAAATAAAGTCATATTCCATCGACTTTTTTGGTCTTTCAAGGCATGCATTGATGCACTTGCATTTTGTAAACCCATTGTGCAAATAGATGGAGCATCGCTTTATGGACGATACAAAGGGATGCTATTAATTGCAGTTGCACAAGATGGGCTAACAATACATTTCCATTAGCATTTGCCATTGTTTAGGGCGAGACAGCAGATGGTTGACACTTTTCTTTTGGAAAACTTAAGAACCCACATCACACTACAACATGGTATATGCTTAATCTCTGATAGGCACGAGTCAATCAAAAGTGCATACAGACGACCAGACAGTGGGTGGACAACAAACAACTTATCACATGTGTTCTGTATTTGTCAAATTGGACAAAATTACAAAAAAACAATTCAAAAGTGAGGACGAAAGAAAAAACGTCTTAAGTATGAGTAAAATATTTTTTTAAAAATTTTAATTCACATTATTTTATTATTTAAAATTAAATTGATGATCAGATTTACATTTTTTTCAAACTACAAGGTATGCTATGACCCAACCAGATTTTTTTCATCACTACCGGCAGTTATAACAAGATAACATACATGATACCAAAAAATGAGAATTTTTCCAATCACTGCCTTGGTCAAAGTCACATATGAGAAGTTAAACAAATATTTCGTTGACCGTGGGACTCAAGCTGATGCAATGATTGCCTCCGGACAAGTTTACACACTCATAGCAACCAAGTTTATCACTGAAGAAGAAACTAAGTCCAACATTTACTTCGTTCAACAGTTTGACTGCCAAAGATTTCAGTTTCAAGTTGAGGAAAGAGTGAACTCGAGAGAGAGGCGTCAAATGGAGAAATTCACTGTGAGGCTGGATCAAAGAACATGTGATTGTGGGAAGCTTCAAAAGCTACACATGCTATGTGCATATGTCATTGCTGTATGTAAGCATATCAATATAAAATACTTGCAATATGTTAATTCGGTGTACACATTAGATTACATGTCTATAAAGTCCTGTTAACAAACATGTGTCATTATGATTATTGACCACCATATGAAGGATCATAATTATGTGTCAATCCAGCTATGAGAAGAAATGAGTGAATAGACAATTTAGTCCCTGAGATTGTATCCATTTTGCATATTAGTCCCTAACTTAATATTAAATTCAAAATAGTCCTTATCTTTGCATAAGTCTTGCAAAATTGTCCTTCCATTAAATTTTAAAATAACGCCGTTAGTGAGGTCAATTTTAGTGCCACGTGGACTATCCAACGTGGCACTAAAGGATGATGTGGCATGACACGTGGACGTGCCTCTTAAAAGATGCCACGTCATTTGATGATAACAAAACGAGTAAATAGGCAATTTAGTCCCTGACTTTGTACCTCTGTTGCATATTAGTCCTTAACTTAATGAAAAATTTAAAATAGTCCCTATCTTTTGCATAAGTATTGCAAAATAGTCCTTCCGTTAAATTTTAAAGTAACGCTGTTAGTGAGGTCAATTTTAGTGCCACGTCATTTGATGATTATAGAATGAGTGGCTTCTTCAAATTTGATGGTTCTGAACCAATTGAGGCATATATACGAAAAAGAACCCACACACACTTGCACAAATAAAAAGAACCAAAAATCCACAGCAACAACCTTATCTCTGTAGCCATCAACACCAATGGGCGAGGTCAGCATAACCATTCTCTTTTCCTCTTTTTTTTTCTTCAATTACCATCAATGTATCATTCTAGGTTCTGATTTTTTTTTTGTGTTTTGAATAGGAAGAGAAAAAACCAGAGGAAAACAAAGTGGAGGAGAAAAAAGCAAATGAAGAAAAGAAAGAAGAAGAGAAAAAATCAGAGGAATCAAAAGATGACAAGGAATCCAAGGAGGAATCTGCGCCGCCAAAAATCGTGCAAGGCACAACCTTTGCAATGCATGGACACTTTAAGCACGATTTCTGACATCTTTTAAGTTAGGAACTATTTTGCAACACTTATGCAAAAGATAAGAACTATTTTGAATTTTTCATTAAGTTAGGAACTAATATGCAACAGGGGTACAAAGTCAGGGACTAAATTGCCTATTTACTCGTTTTGTTATAATTAAATGACGTGACATCTTTTAGGGGGCACGTCCACGTGTCATGCCACGTCATCCTTTAGTGTCACGTTGGATAGTCCACGTGGCACTAAAATTGACCTCACTAACGACGCTACTTTAAAATTTTAACGGAATGACTATTTTGCAACACTTATGCAAAGATAGGGACTATTTTTAATTTAATATTAAGTTAGAGACTAATATGCAAAATGGGTACAATCTCGGGGACTAAATTGCTTATTCACTCGGGAAGAAATAAAAAAAGTCAGCCAAAATCAACAAGAATACGGACTAATATGAATGAGAGAGGAAAAGATAAACCAAAACGTTGTTCAACTTACAATTTAGTAGGTCATTCAAAAAATAGGTGTCCCCATTATTTTAGAAGTTCTAGTTGAACAAATTTTTGGTTTGCTATCAATGTATTTAATTTCATACTATATATAAATTAGAAAAATTCTTCAACGGAAGTGATTTTAACTAATTTTATTTAACTTTGTTATCTTCTCTAATTTTATCAATTTTCTTTATTTATATATTTTTAAATATTTTTTAAAAATTAATTTAAAAAAAAAACAAAAATCACATTAAAAATTTGGATTAAAAGACTCGAATTCTCAATGGATTTAAAAAATAAATTAAAAAAAGCATAGTATAAATTCGGGTGTCCAGAATCCGAATTTGCACAATATGTAGTAAAAGTGTATGTTTTGATAAATAATGAAAGAAATTATATGTTTTGATAATTTTTGTTATATGTATGTGAAAAAAAAATCCCGCCAAATCACCCTGGAATTACCTGATGTGGGAAGGATCAGTGTACTGTACGGTGCACCCATGCAGAACACAGCCTTTTTATCGTATAAGATCAGTAAGGGAAAAATTCGAAGGTGGTTCCACCATAGTCCGCATCACACGAGATCAAATTCCCCGAAGAGAGCGACACCAGCGAGGCATGTCGTTTCAAATCCCGAAATTGGACTCATTTGTCCCCCCAAAGCTCCAGAAAACGACAAAACCAGCCATCCCCATCCCCCAGATTTCAGTTACTTACGTGGCATTAACCGGCAGAAAATAACAGTTAGCTTCTCCTCTCACAACAGAGGAAAGAGGGAGAAGAGAGAGACACCCTCTTTCCCTCGCGTGTTAGCCAAAATTTTCAAACCGAGAATCCGAGCTCAGTAAAAAAAAATACCCCAAAGCCATTGACATTGTCTCTCACCAACGTTTTCTCCTCATACCACCCCTTTCGTGCTTCGAATTCCCTCGCCGCGGTTCCAACGACCCCAACCTCTCCCAAAACGGTTAGGTTTTTCTCGTACTCCTCGGATTCCTCTCATTGTCGCTCGTTTCGGTTCCGGCGTCGTCGTTTTGTCCCACATTGGCACCGTCGAGCCCTCTCCGCTAGGGAGAATAATCCGAGGTTTCTGTGGGGGGAACGCGTTTTCTAGGGTTTCTTGGGAGCTGAAAGTGGTGAACCGGAGGCGAATTTCTCTCTGCGATTTTATTAACCCTTCTACGGTGGCGCTGAGCTATTATGGGGTAGGCGAATGTAGCTTCTTCGCTTCTTTGATTTGAAAAAAAAGGGTTTCATGGGGAGAGGTTGGAGCTTGCTTTGTTATGGTGTTATATATTGTTGTTGTTGTTGTTGTTTTGTTTTGAGTCGTTGTTCAAATGGGTGTTGGGTCCTTTCTTGGGAAGCGCCTCTTATTGTTGTTGCAACTTGAATGGCTGATCATCAGAAAACCGCTCCTGGCGAGAGAGACATCGAGCAGGTTCACCAATTTTATTTTATTTTTTGCTTTTTTTCTAGTTGTTCTTGTGTTTTTTTAATGATTAGTGTGAGAAAATGGAAAATGTAGATAAAATTTGCTTGCCTGTGTGTGCCATTAGCTGTACTTTTTTGGTTCTTCGTTGTTATGGTCTTGCTAAGCTAATATATTTTTAATGGGGTGAATAAGAATAATAATTTACAGGACGAAGCTTATATACAGTTCCTTAGGTGTTGTTTGTACTGTTCTTCAATTAGAATTGAAGTTTTGCTTCGTTAATCTGTATTATTCTTTAATGCAAATCTGTATTTGTGGATTACTGAGGTGAAACTCCAATTCTGATTGAAGAACAACAGAAACAACACCCATGAAACTGTATCTAAGTTTTGTCCTAATTTATGACCGGTTGCTGACATAAGGAGACATTGAAGCTGGAAGCAGAAGTCTTGCCTCATCCTTATCATCCTCTGTATTGGATAATCAACCTTTTTGTTTCCTTTGTAGGCAATTATATCTCTTAAGAAAGGCTCATATCTGCTGAAGTACGGGCAAAGAGGGAAGCCAAAGTTCTGTCCATTTAGGCTTTCCAACGTAAGTTGCTATTGGTATTTCTTCTCCTAAAATTTTGTATTAGCCCATCAAAGGACATGAAACTACATCCTTTTTTGACTTAAAAATTTGTACCTTTTATACAAATAAGAAATTACTGACACTAACAGTTTGCTGATGGAAAGTGATAAAAACAGCAACTATTAGGCCACTTTTATAGACATGATGACCACAAAAAAAAAAACATGTTAATAGACTAAAACCAGTAGTTAAATATATAGTCTAGTAGTGGACAGTGGTTTAGGAACATGTGAATCATGTTTGAACAATCTGAGATGCCAAACAGCCTATATATATAACATGCAAATTATGCTTGAGAGAAAGAAAAGGTCAAAAGCATTGCCTTTAGATGCATTGTGTCTTCAATGTTATAATACAGAACTTCTGTATATTAGTTTTTGAGTATTAAACTTAACTTTTGCCAGGAATACTTAAAATGCGCTTATTTGCTTGTTTCTGATTTCAGCCCAATCCATTCAGATATCATTTCTACATATCTGAAGTACTGTGTGTTTCAAATAAATTTAAAATTAAGAACAAGAAAAATCGGCATGTATGTTTTGTTCTACACTATTCAATGCTTTTGGTTTTGGTTTCAGGATGAGTCTCTACTCTTATGGTACTCTGGCAAGGACGAGAAACAGCTTAAGCTCAGTACAGTTTCAAGGATCATTCCTGGGCAGCGAACTGTACGTTTGTAAAAAGCCTAGAGAGTATTTTCAATGGTTAATTCTAGGTGCCTTTATTGCAATTTCAGTTATGAAGTTGATATGTGTTGGAAAGTTGCCTTAATTGTTGTAACCCCTAGACTGCCTCAGTGACGGTCACTTTGGGGGCTGCCTTAATTGCAGCTTCAAGGGTGTTGTTTAGTCGCACATTGACTAGAGTATGAGTTAAATAGAGCTTATAAAGCTTGAGAAGTCCTCACCTTACAAGTTGTGTGGGGTTGAGTTCGGTCCTAAGCCCAAATTCTAAGAATATGTTTACATCTACGTTCAATATTTTGTTCTAAAATGATTTTTGGACTTTATTCTTTGTAGGAATAGTTGGAAAAATACGAACGTTTATCTGATCCTTAGTACTTTGTTTTTCCATTGGCTTTCTGATCCATACACATTATTCTGATTTGGTGTTATCATCCAGGCAACATTTCAGCGGTATCCACGGCCTGAAAAGGAATATCAGTCATTTTCTCTTATATACAATGATAGGTCCTTGGATTTGGTGCGTGCTCTTTCTGCATAATTGTTAATTTGTTCTGCAAATTAAACCTACTAGGCCTATAATTAACATTTTCTCGTCATCTTTTTCTTTCACTGTTTTGGTTGTGAAAAACTAGTGTGATATTATTAAGTAGTGTGTTGTGTAAGATGGGGGATTTATACCTGGTAAACTTCAGGATTTGACCCACTGCTAATCCATGTACAGATATGCAAGGATAAAGATGACGCTGAAATCTGGTTTCCTGGTCTTAAGGCAATAGTTACTCGAGGTAACAACCGCAAGTGGAGATTTGAATCAAGAACTGACGATAGTCTGTATTCTGATAGTCCAAAATCTGGCACACGAAGATCCACTCCGTCCATTGCACCATTCTCTGTAACAGTGACTTTCATCTTTTGTTGTTTCATACAGTTCAGAAAGACATTGCCAATTTGCTATATTTTTCACTCTTTCCAATTTTAAACAACAGGACCCTGGGGATGCTGGTGGAGGTTTTATTGACTTGCAAAATAGATGGATAAAGGCTTTCTCTGAAATAATTTCTTACTCTGCAGCTAGCAAGAGTTCCAGTCAAGCTGAATCACTTGCAAATTCCTCTTTATCCTCTGGGTCTGTGGATAACTCAAGCAATCGAAATTCTGCATCTGAGGCATTTCGAGTTAGTTTATCTAGTGCTGTAAGTTCCTCCAGCCAGGGTTCTTATCATGAAGATTTTGATTCCCTAGGTGATGTTTTTATTTGGGGAGAAGGGATCGCCGATGGAATTCTTGGTGGTGGTGTACATAGAGTTGGAGCCTTATCTAGTTCTGAGATGGATGCATTCCTTCCCAAGGCATTGGAATCAAAGTTAGTTCTAGATGTTCATAGTATTGGTTGTGGCTACAGACATGCTGTTCTAGTTACCAAGCAGGGAGAGATATTTAGTTGGGGAGAGGAGTCAGGAGGTAGGCTTGGACATGGTGTAGAAATGGATGTTTTTCACCCTAAGCTCATTGACACCCTCGGTGGCATGAATATTGAGTTAGTAGCATGTGGAGAATATCATACTTGTGCTGTTACTTATTCTGGGGATCTTTATACATGGGGTGATGGTGCTCACAATTCTGGCATGCTTGGGCATGGAAATGAAGTCAGTCACTGGATTCCCAAGAAAGTAGGTGGTAACTTGGAGGGCTTACGTGTATTATATGTGTCCTGTGGACCTTGGCACACAGCTATTGTTACATCAGCTGGGCAGTTGTTCACATTTGGTGATGGAACTTTTGGTGCCTTAGGACATGGAGATCTTAGTAGCGCAAATATTCCTCGGGAAGTAGAAAATTTGAAAGGGTTGAGAACAACCAGGGTTGCCTGTGGTGTTTGGCACACTGCTGCAGTTGTTGAGGTGGTAAATGAATCTGTGGAATCTTCTACACGCTCATCTAGTGGAAGACTGTTCACCTGGGGTGATGGAGATAAAAGCCAACTTGGACATGCTGATAGGGAACCTAGACTAGTTCCTGAGTGTGTAAATGCATTGAGTACTGAAAACATTTGCCGAGTGGCTTGTGGCCACAGTCTTACAATTGCTTTGACAACGTCAGGACGTTTATATACAATGGGAAGTACAGCGTATGGACAACTTGGCTGTCCTGCATCTGATGGGAAAGTCCCTACATGTGTTGAAGATATAATTTCTGATAGTTTGTAGAAGATATGCCTGTGGTTCATATCATGTGCAGTCCTGACTTCCAAGGCAGAGGTTTACACATGGGGAAAGGGTTTGAATGGGCAATTAGGTCATGGAGACAGTGATCACAGGAATAAACCAACACTTGTTGAGTTCTTAAAAGATAAACAAGTGAAAAGTGTTTTTTGTGGTTCAAACTTTACTGCTGTTGTATGTCTTCATAAATGGATACCAAGTGTTGATCATTCTGCTTGTGTTGGATGTCGCAATTTATTTAATTTCAGAAGAAAACGTCATAATTGTTACAACTGTGGACTTGTATTTTGCAAATCATGCACCAGCAAGAAATCTATAAAAGCTTCCCTTGCTCCCAATTCCAACAAGCCGTATAGAGTCTGTGATGATTGTTATCTTAAACTTAGGAAAGCTGCCATTGAATCAGTACCCTCAGTGCAAACACCTAGCTTGAGATGCGTAAGTTTGCAAGACAATAGAATCACTAAAATACAGGGAACACTACTAAGGCTTGCATCTTTTGGTTCTATTATTCAAACAGAAAGTAGTCAATCAAAGCTTCCAGATTCACAAGATAGCCATCTTTTCCCATCTTTAAATGGAAAATTGCAGATGAGGGATTTTGCTCCTTCAAAATCATCAAATTCTCTTTCTATGGATTCCAAGAAACACCTTTCAGTTTCTGAGCCCGCTGCAAGAATATCTTGTCAATCAATGTCACCAGTTTCATCAAAGTCAAGTCCAAGACAATCTTATGAAGATATAAATGATGATTTAAAGTACAGAAATGATATTTTAAGTCTAGAAGTTATAAGTTTAAGGACACTGGTAAGCATATATATATCTGATTCATATGTGTATCTATCCTTTTAGAGAACCTTGCTTAATCCCGATGAAATGATAGTATGATAGATATATTCCGTTTTTATGGTTAACCTTGTCTTCTAATGATGAATTTGGTAATCCTGCTTCATGCTTATGTTCTTTCCCACCTGAAACTGTTTAGAAGGGGTTTTTCATGTCACATATATGTACTGCATGTAAGTAGTATTCATATGTTTGGGACTGATTCCCTGCAAAAGAAAATTATTGTTGATGAAATTGTTGATTAACCTCTAGAAACTTGCATATCTCAATACATTTTTTATTATCAGATTCTTTTGGATAGAAGAAGAAATTGCTTAAAATGAGAACAGGGTAAATACAGAGTTTGGAGAATAAGGGGTCCACCTTAACATAAAAAATAAAAATAAAAAATCCATTTATGGCACCATTTGCATCAATTGTTTACTATGCATTTTCGTTTACTAGTTTGTATTCATTGCTTAGGTTTGGGTAGAACCTATGGTCACATGTGATAATTGAACTAAAGAATTATCTGATACTTGAATTAAAATTATTATAGCTTTTAATTAGCTTTTTAATAATATTTTGATTATTTGTTTGTGATCTATATTTTGAAAATGTTTGAAGTATACTCATCTCAGAACTGATCATATATACTGGTTAGGTTGAAGAGCTTACTCACAAGTCAAAAAGTTTAGAGGCTGAACATGAGAGAACATCAACGCAATTGAAGGAAATGACTGCAGTAGCTGCAGATGAAGCTGGAAAGTGTAAATCAGCAAAAGAGGTCATAAAGCCATTAACTGCACAGGTTGGGTATTCTATCAGCAGGGTTTCCTTTTTCTCCTATTCTGCATTAGTAAGCATGTTTTAAGATTAAATCTAAGACCTACAACCTATGTGATGACGACTACATGAATATTATGTGTGGGTCCCACATCTCTTTCTTTCTACTTTAATTCAAATATTTCTTCACAATTCTCTTCCACTATGTGATGACGACTACATGGATCACATCACATGATACTATTTGGCTTGGTTAAAGACCAAATCTTCATATATATTATTCACCTTGAGATCCCTCTTTAAGAACTTCAACTAATATTCTTTTTGGTCTCCCTCTCCCCACTTTTCACTTGACAAAAAACTATGTAATCTACTTTCCTCAATCGGTGAAGAGAGGCCTGCCATGGACACATACAAAGAAGACCACTATAAGCACCAAGAAGGGGGAGAGGCCCGCCATGGCAGCGCCATAAGACACAATGGCATGTTTATGTGGTGGAATTTTGGCCTTCCGCCATATTCCACCATTGATAACAGCAAGGTTGTCAAATGGCGGTGCTATGATGGTGTGATGGTGGACTCCGCAATCCGTTAGGTGCCATTTTGGCTAAAATAACGGCGTCCGCCATTTGGCTATGACGCCTGCCATGGCCATATTTCGTGACGGTTCACGGTGGCCATGGTGGACATGTCGGGTGTTTTCTGGGTTTTTCGAAATTGTGGGCTCTGGTTGGCTCATTAGAAACAACCAACCCGAAAATAATTCTTATTCTGTCGACTCCCTTCTCACACTCACTCAAACCCTAGCTGCACCCGTGTGCAAACTCATTTGGCGACCGACTCTGCTCTGACGACCCTCCCTGCTCTGGCGATCTACTCTGTCCTGCAACCTAGTCTGTCCGATGACCCTATATGCTCTGGCGACACACTCTACTCTGACAAACTCGGGTTTTTTTTTTCCTGAACTGTTTTTCTACTCTTTTCAAATGTTCTTCATTCTGTTTGCATGTTTATGTTGGTGCTGAAATTCCCTTTTTCAGAACTGTCCTCTCCGTTCCGTTCTTTTAATTTCAGAGTTTTAATTCTGTTTTTTCAGAATTATTATTTGTTTTTTGTCCTGAGGTTTTCTTATATAAAACCTTATCCCAATTATAATTGGTGTTCATTATTTGTTTTTATCCTTTTTGTTGGTGTTTTTATTAATTATGTTTATGACTTTATGTGATGACAATTATCTAACTATGAATATTATGAATTTTAGTTTGTCATTATGCTTTTTTTAATATATATACATATGCCATCTTTGTTGTTTTTGTTCCAGTTTTTATATATATAAATACATTTTTTTTTGTCTGCCATAGACCGCCATGCCATCCACCATTTTGATATGGTGCTTAAAGGTTCTCACTGCCATCCGTCGTAAAATGCAATTGATAACCTTGGATAACAGTAACGCTGAATGGAACTCTATTTTTAAAATCTCTTTTAGAAAGCAGAAAAAAATTATTTCTCTAAAATAAACTGTACCAAACACAGTAAATCTATGGTATATTGATTTTGGCTTGTACCTGATGATGTGGATGTTAAATTGTGTTACAGTTGAAAGAAATGGTGGAAAGACTGCCAGAAGGACATAATACTGACTCCAGTACAGAGCCCTTTGCTGAAAACACTAGTAGCATTCTACATAATTCCTTAGATGAGAGCCATATAAGAAACACCGTCATTCCCAAAAATGAAGGCAGCAGCATTGTAACAAATCTGATATTAGCTAATGGTACCAAAACACAAAGTGGAAAGGCAGAGTGGGTAGTGCAAGATGAACCAGGTGTGTATGTAAGTTTGTCCTCACAGCCAGGTGGTGGTAATGAGCTTAAGCGTGTCCGCTTCAGGTATTTACTCTTTGCTATCCTCTAATTTGTTAAACATATCAAAACTTTATCGCATTCATATAGACAGTATGTTTTATTCTAAAATTTTATGGCCAATGTTAGAGTTAATTCCTTGTTGCTAAGCATAAGAACTATTACAAAATAGTTTATGAACTCAGAATCTCCACTTTGATGAGAAGTGGCATTGCCTGGTTACAAGACCATTTTGTTATTATTGGGTTTCTTTTAATCTATAATGTTTTTATCACTACTTTTAGTTAACTAAAAGCATGGTGGATGATCAAACTGTTTGTTATAAAGTTGATTTAATAAAAAAATATAACTGTTCGAAGGACTTTTTCCAACCACCTCGTGTATTGCATATCCATTCTGTTTAAACCATTTTTCTGTTCCTGTTTCCTTATTACCAAATCTGAAACTTTGTTATAGAACAGATTTAATGGACCAGCATTTCATACTTCTACTTCCATTTACAACTTGTTACTCCATGAAAACAACATGAAATATTACCAGAGCTGGTTGATGTGGGGGCTAGATAGAGCTTGTGTCACTTAGTATTCAATCATGCTGTTTTCTGTGTGTGCAACTTGCATTATTGTCTTAAAATGAGACACTATTAGCAAATTGTACCCATACATACTTGAAATATAACAAAAGTTATCAACAGTTCAACATTGTCTACATCTTTGGAGTGGCCAAAGCTTGCCCATTTTAGTGGAATACATCTACGATGACTTTAATACTTTTGATACATTATGACCGTTTGTCTTCCCTAGAGAAAAAAACCAGATGTTTGTTGCTTTATATATACTGATAAGATAAATCAGTGTTGCCTTTTGCAAGGACTCTTCATCTTCCAACTTCAATTTAAAAATATTTATGAAGAGATTTTAAAATGAAAGTTGATTAAAATATATTTTCCTTTGCAACACTTATGTCAAAATAACCTTTTTATTTTGCAATGTCTAAATTCAATTGATTTTCTGGCTGGATCTCTGGATACATATTTGAAAATTAATTGATAGTTCATGCAAGGAAAAAGGTGTTACCTGCACAGTTATCCAGTAATTGTATCAGCAAAGATTGGCTATTGAAAATTCAGACATTATGAAAGGGTTAATTAACCCATCCACAGTGGCTACTTGAGGCCGATGCCCTATGATGCTGCTACAGAATCAATCTAGCAGCTTATATATTTTTTTTATACTTTGTCAATCTTATTTAACCGTTTGATTCTCAAGTGAATAATGATAAGAACCTACTGACCAAAAAATAGTGCTCCTTGCATTGAGAAATATGATGTATTGATAGTGGCCTAATCTTTGGCTTGGTACGGTATCCTATATCCTGGACTGAGGGGGAGGAGACACATGTTTGATTCACCCCCTTGCTAGCTTTGTGTATGTGTTGTGGAGTACAAAAAACAAAGGGAAAGGAAAATCTACTGCATTTATTTTAAAATTGTGTTGGATGTTTAGGAATATTTTTATCTGTTTATCTGGCAATCAGATTTCATGCACACTTTACTGAAATTCTCAGTTGTTTTTACAGTCGAAGGCATTTCACAGAAGAGCAAGCTGAAAAATGGTGGGCTGAAAATGGAACCAAAATATTGGAGCGGCACAATATAGTTGCTTTATTGAATGCAAGAGAATCTGTTCCCTGAAGCAAAAACCATCCTTCTTCTGTGACGCAATAGAAACAGTAAATTCTTTTCCCTTCTACCTCTTCCAAAATTAACAAGGATCTTTGTCCAAATTTGACAGGTAGGATACAAAATTATGGGAAAAAACCACAGTTGGAAGAAATCTTGTAACTTTCCAGAAAAATGCTAGTAAAACCTCCCTCCCTTCACCCAAAGGAAAATAGTGGAGGAAAATTTTCTTTACTGTACTTAGTGATGAGTGTGGTGCAATTCAGATGTTTTATTTTTGGTACAACAGTGAAAATGCGTGTATGTTTACTTGCAGCTGAGGATTCTTTTGTTCAGTTTCTTTTTGCCTACTGTATAGCTAACTTCTCTTGCCAACCTAGTGATCTCTTACTGTGGCATTTTGGGAAAATGCTCACTCCATTTTTGAGCATAGTGACACTGCACTTTACATCCTTGGCTGTATGACCGTTTAACTGTTGGTCCTTTTACCATTTTGGTACTCAATAGCTTTGCATGTATAATCTTTGCATTTTGCTGCTACAGTATTTTAAACTAAATATGGGAGGATTTCACCATGCATAATAACTAAAAGGGTTTGTTGATAGTGTTTAAATTTGACTAGGTATTAATTGAGCTGAATGGTGTTATTTGATCCATGTAGGCAGAATCACTTAGAGATAAGACTTTGTCGATATAATTGTAGTGAAGAGGATTTGGACATTTGGTAGTTATTCATATTTTTATAGCCCCGTATCAGTTGGTTTTATTATTTTTATCCTTTGAAGTTACAACACTAATTTTTGCGGTAATTTTAGATCATCATTGGTCCTTGTAAGAGACTGAAAACACTTTAGATGTGCCAATTTGTGATTAGCATCTGTCCTAAATCTTGCAGAGAAAGGTTTTTAATGGCAAAGGTTGGAAAAATGGCGATGACTGCTCAAGTGCATCTTCATGGGAGCAAGTAGCAAAAGTACCATCCAAGATTTTTCTTCCTAGAATCCCATTGCCTTATCTTGAGTTTTTCTACTTCACTCTCCTTGTGTGTCCCTCAGGATTTCGCCGTCATTTTATACTGCTTCTTTTTAGAACTGGAAACCGATGGTTTAAGTCACATTCTTCTTAAACCTTCTTCAAGCTCTGGTCCAAATTCTCTCTGATTTTGTGGAAGCACTGAGGGATGGAGACAAGATTAAACAAAAATTGCATAAATAACCACAAAAAGGGGGGAATGGGTGAGTTTAAGCTCCTAAAACCTTGGCAAATTAATGATCCAAGTAAAGCTGAAGAGTTATACATGGAAACTATTTGGGTTATGAATAAACAAGTCAGTGGGAGGTATGTTCAAAGCATGCAATCAAAGAATGCAGGATGTGCGGAAACCTCTCTGAAGTTATGGGCTTAATTTGGGCCTTGCTGTGGACCAATATATTTTTGTGTTGGGAGTTGCTACGTGCACCCAGCAAAATTGCTGGGGCACCCAGCAAGCAGTGAATGGGCAATTATGCCCCTCCGCGAAGGCTATTTCCGGAAGACCATTCTTTCGGAAGACTCTTTTTCCAGAAAAGTTCCGGAAGACACTTCTTCCGGAAGGTGGACTTCCGGAAGAACTCCAGAAAAACGTTCCGGAAGAAGTGTCTTCCAGAACTTTTCTGGAAAAAGAGTCTTCCGGAATATTTTCTTTTTCTTCCGGAAGTAGTTCTGGAATGAGAATGTTGAGTTTCTGGAAGAACTTATTCCAGAAGTTACTGTGCTCAATTCCGAAAGAAGTGATTCCGGAAGTATCTTCCGAAACAACTTCTTCCAGAAGTATACATAGTAACTTCCAGAAGAAGTTCTTCCGGAATGTCAGTTTATTAACAATTTTTTTAATTCTGCTTTAAAATTTATATATATATATATATATATATATATATATATATATATTATAATATCTGTATTTATAATTGTGGATATAATTGGTTTAATTAGGTATAATAATTTTGGTATAATATTAAATGATGTAGGTAACATAATTGTATTTTGTTGTAGTAAAAAAATGTTTTATTAGTTGTTTAATATAGTGTTAAGTTTAGTTTAAGTAAATAATATAGTTATAAATTTAGAATATATTTGTATTAGTTGTTAATATGTTTGTTAGTTAATATGTAGTCAATTTGTGGATGTGGTTATATGATAATTTGAATATATTTGTGTATGATGCATATGTCCTGTTAATATGTTGTTTGTTAGTTAATATGTAGTAAATTTTTGGATGTGGTTATATGATAATTTGAATGTACTTGTGTATGATGCATATGTCCTTAAGATGAACGAAGATCAATGGAGGTATGACTATGCGATGTCACAAGAAGTTCATATGAATTATGATTATGATAATGAAGAAGAATGTGGGGTGAATGAATCATATGTCGATTGTTCAAATGCTTTTAATACGTCTCAGGTAATCATAGATAATTTGAGTCATTTGGTTGAATTGATGTTTTGTAAAAAAATTAATATGTTTGGGCTGCGTTGTAGGTATTCGGTACTCGAGATGATATTTTGCAATGGGCTCGAACAGTTGCCCATGAAAATGGATTTGTTGCAGTGATTATGAGGTCTGACACAGATACCGGTAGAAGAGGAAGAAGTTCATTTGTCTTAATTGGATGTGAAAGGAGTGGTAAGTACAAGTGTAGGAATAAAGAATTCGTTAGAAAAGACACTAGGAGTAGAAAATGTGGTTGTCCCTTCAGGCTTCGTGAGAAACCAGTGCATGGAGGGGAAGGTTGGATGGTGAAGTTGATCTGTGGGATTCACAATCATGAATTGGCCAAGTCCTTAGTTGGACATCCATATGCTGGACGATTGACTAAGGATGAAAAGAAAATTATTGTTGATATGACAAAGTCGATGGTGAAACCAAAAAATATCTTGCTAACGTTGAAGAAACACAATGCCAACAGTTGCACCACGATAAAGCAAATTTACAATGCAAGAAGTGCATATCGTTCTTCAATAAGAGGAGCTGATACTGAAATACAACATCTGATGAAGCTTCTCGAACGTGATCAATACATTCATTGGCATAGATTGAAGATGAAGTTGTGGTGTGTGATCTGTTTTGGTGATGCAATAAAGTTATGCAATGCATGTCATCTGGTGTTTTTTATAGACAGTACCTACAAAATAAACAAGTACAGACTCCCACTACTTGATTTTGTTAGAGTGACACCAACGGCGATGACATTCTCTGTTGGGTTTGCATATCTGGAGGCTGAGCGTGTTAATAATATTGTATGGGCTTTGTAATGATTTCGAGGTCTATTTTTAAGAAACGATCACCTCCCTATTGTTATTGTCACTGACAGAGACCTAGCACTGATGAATGTAGTGAAAACTGTATTCCCCAAGTGTACAAATTTGTTGTGCAGGTTTCATATCGATAAGAATGTGAAGGCGAAGTGCAAATCTTTAATCGGTGAAAAAAATGCGTGGGACTATGTAATGGATAACTTGGGTACTTTGGTTTATTGTCCGTCTGAACACCAGTTCCATGAGTCACTTCAGAAGTTTCAAGTTGCTTGTTCGCCTTGGCTGATGTTCATTGACTATGCTAACGACACATGGATTATCCCCCACAAGGAAAAATTTATTACAACATGGACGAATAAGGTCATGCACCTAGACAATACAATAACAAACAGGTATTAAGAACTGATTTTATTTGTTAGTAAGGATTAGTAATAAATGGTATTTAATTGTTGTATATTTTCATGTTTGTTGTGTATTTTAAATGTACGGTTAAATCAGCTCATTGGGCTCTCAAAAGAGTACTACAAAATAGCGTTGGAGACCTATGTAATGTTTGGGATGCCATGAACAACATGATCACGCTGCAACACGTTGAAATTAAAGCATCCTTTGAAACCAGTACGCATGTGGTTGGGCATGTATATAAAAAAACCTTATACAAGAGGCTTCTTGGGATGGTTTCAAGGGACACTTTAAATCAGATTGCTTCTAAGGTTGACCATCTACGTTATCTCGGCAACAATCCCTCTTCTTGTGGTTGTGTGATGAGAAGCACGCACGGTCTTCCTTGTGCATGTGAGCTTTCTAGGTATACTGTTAGCAGCATCCCATTGGAGTCAGTCCATATTTTCTGGAGAAGACTTTGCTTTTCAGACCAAGGGTTATGTGAGACGGAAGTTAGCATCAAGGAAGAGATAGAGACCATATCTAAAAGGTTTGATGAACTTGATGTGTCTGGCAAAGTAACTCTGAAAAGTAAACTTTGAGAAATTGCATACCCTGATCATAACTCTATGTGCCCTCCTCCGTCAAAGGTCAACACTAAAGGTGCACCGAAGAAACCGATTAAAAGAAGTCAAAGATCCACAAAGCGTGATCCGTCATACTGGGAGTATGTTGATGTTTTCTATTTTGTTCAAAGCAGCAACTCTCCAGTCAAACGTAGTGCATCATGTTCTGAACCGCCTCAGCCAACAAGGATCATCCCGATGTTGGATCAATTTGCGCCATTCATTCAAGGTTTCATTCTTGACGTTGTGGATGTGAAAGCGGACGGTAACTGTGGATATCGGTCCATTGCCGCTTTATTAGGTATGGGGGAAGATTCGTGACCGTTGGTGCATAATGAATTGATTAAAGAACTTGGCAGGTGGTCGCATGAGTACATGAACCTCTTTGGTGACACAAAGAGATTTGAACAATTAAAGTTGTCCCTACTTGTTGATGGGTTTTCGAAAGTTAATTTTTTTAATAAGAAAATTTAAATTACTTACATGTGCATGTTTGGTTGATTCAGGTTAGTGTGGACAAGTGAATGGATATAACAGAGATGGGATATGTCATTGCATCACGGTATAACATAATCCTTGTATCGTTGTCCCGACAACAAAGCATGACATTTTTTCCTCTTAGAACTCAACCACCACCTGATTCTTTTGGGCACCGCATGATATGTGTCGGTCACCTGTTTGGAAATCATTTTGTTCAGGTACATTGAATATACTTAGTATAACAATTATGCAATGACTTCGCTGGTTCATTTGACACGATCACCGCATGATATAATCTTTGTTCATGTACAACAAGTTTATTTGAAAGACCATTGTCCCTTATCGCCTCCAGTGTTGTTGTGGTCAAGCAATTGTTATTCTCAGGCAAAGCAGTCGACAACTCCATATATTAGTAGAATGCAACAATACACAAGCTTGATGTCATTCAAAAGACACTATGTCGACCTAAATGAAGACTAAACATGCATTGTTTATGTAATTGTATTCATTATGCGATATAATTTGTTGTAAGTCATTACTAACCAATTAATATTATTAAGTACTCATTTGGTTAAGGGAAAAAATTGTTGGTCCAACAAAAATCATTTACGCGTGTAGCATACATCATTGTCATAATTGACAACACATAATGACATGCATGCGTATTAAAGTTTGAGCGCGACAACACATTGACTGACTTGACTACACATTCTGAAGGAAACATAAACACGAAACATGTTCACGCGTGTCTATTTTTTTGTAAACAAAGTGAAGCAATCGCTCGGTCACAACCATCTATATATATAGCAGACACGGCTAATAAATCACACATTATCTTGCTTTCACATAGTCTCCTAATTGATACACAAAGTATGACATTTTTAGGAGAAACTAGCAGTCAGACGATTGTCAACTCAAGGTTGACTTTCATTTTTCCAAATGGATCAATTATTCACAATGATACTGGCATTTACTTCTAAACTTCAACTCCGGTGCCCATTCGAGTACCAAACAATTGTGATTTTGCAAGCCTAAAAACCAGAATACACAATACCCTTCAGCTATCCGACAAACAATTTTTGGATGAAATTCACTACCGGAAGCCATTCACCGATACAAGTAACCAAATTCACTTTCAGTGTATGAAATTGATAAATGATGACGATGTCAACACAATGTTAATGTGTAATGATCAATTTTCTTGTGTTGGTCCGATTGAGTTATTATGCACCGTTGGAAGAACACCAGATGGAATAATAAACTTACTTCAACGCACTATGCCTCGTACTCATGACGCGATCCTGTATTACAACGGGAAATGAAACATGCCACCACAGAACAAATTTGTTGGATGCGCGTTCACAGGAAAAAATCCTAAGAAATTTCAAATTCCTTCAACATGTACCATCGATGAACTGAAGAATTTAATAAAGCAAGTTGCACCTAAAGGGATTCCCCCTCTTGGAATTCACGAATCACAAACGGTAAGACGATTGTTTTTCTGCCAACCAGCTCGCTTTGAGTATTCAGATACACTTATAAAATATGAAATAAATGAGCTGAGGACCAACGAAGAATTGCTGAAGATGTTAGTACAATCTAACTATTGGAAAAAATATGGACCAATAGAAATTTTAGCTGTCTTTAGTAAATATGTTGTGAAAATCGAAGACGAGGTGACTGCGACATCGCTAAACAAGTGAATGCAATGTTAATGTTTTTGCTTTTTCGTTGATGTAACATTTATCTGTTTACGGCGTGTTTAAATCCCATAATAAATTTGAATGTGTTGTTTCAATGGTCCAAAGATAATTTATTTTAATTGTTTGACCTTAAAACCTTACGCATACTTAGAAGGGTCGGATTCCTATTTTTTTGGATTTTCTGGCTCTAATTTTAGGTGTTATTTGACGGAACCGGGGAACGGGAATAATTTTTTTGGGTTCTTTAACGTCCAAACATGAGAAATAGCGGCCCTCCATTGTCTTACGGCACTTGCACACCCACGGAAAAAAACCCCAAACACGGGTACATAAAAAAACCGTCGGATTCCTATTTTTTTGGATTTTCTAGCTCTTTTTTTGGGTGTAATTTGATGGAGCCAGGGAAAGAAAATAATTTTTTTGGGTTCTTTGACGTCCAAACATGAGAAATAGCATCCCTCGATTGTCTTACGACACTCACACACCCCCGAAAAGGTGCCCCAAACATGGGTACTTGAACATAAAAAACCGTCGGATTCCTATTTTTTTGGATTTTCTGGCTCTTTTTTTGGGTGTAATTTGATGGAACCATGGAAAGGCAATAATTTTTTTGGGTTATTTGACATCCAAACGTGAGAAATAGCGTCCCTCGATTTTCTTACGGCACTCGCACACCCATGGAAAAAAATCCTGAACATGGGTACTTGAACATAAAAAAACCGCCGGATTCCTATTTTTTTGGATTTTCTGGCTCTTTTTTTGGGTGTAATTTGATGGAACCAGGGAAAGACAATAATTTTTTTGGGTTCTTTGACGTCCAAACATGAGAAATAGCGTCCTTCAATTGTCTTACGGCACTCGCACACTCACGAAAAAAAACCCCAAACATGGGTACTTAAACATAAAAAAAAAAAGATCTGATTCCTATTTTTTTTGGATTTTTTGCCTCTTTTATAAAAACATTTATTTTTAATGTAATTGTTACGAACAAAACTCATGATTTTATCTTCACTTTTTTTTTTTAAAAAAAATTAGAACACACCAAAACTTCGCTTAAGGACCACGATCGGAATCATAATCGATACGTCAGTTAATATCATAAAATAATAAACTGTGCAAAACAACTCAACTATATTAAACTAAATAGTGTAATAATTACAAAAATTCATGTCAACTACAAGACAAAAAATAAATACAATACTCAATGTTCCGTGCGGCGTCTCTGACGAGCCCTGACACTTCCATCAGCATTGGCTCCCCCTCTAGCGATCGTCAGACAGTCCTGCATAATCTCATAATACTCTGTGCCCACAGTAACCATTCTAAGGTTGAGCACACGCTCCAACCTTTGTGTAATCACCTCATATCCGTCGTAATCATCCTGTGACATTCATTAAAAACATTTATTATAAAATTTAAAATAAATAACAACTCATCAAACATTAAACGCGCAAAAAATCTTACCACATGTGGAGGGGGGGTTAAATGCCACTGGAACCTGGGGGTTGGACGGCTGTATGTACTCCTCAGGGTCTGCGGCTGGTCCATCTATCGGCTGGTCACCTGCCTGTGTCGGTATCATGAATGGGTGAGATATGCGGAAAAACCACTCCATGTAATCCGTAGATACCTGCCTAGGCACTAGACAAAGCTCACTCGCAGGTAGTACGTGCTCCACAAAATGCATCCACCTGTCATCTATATCATCATGTGACAATCGAGCACTAGCAGGCGGCGGAGGGATGCTCTGGATGTAACCAAACTACCGTACCACCCTCTCCGGTCGAGCTGTGACCACCATAGGACCCCATCACAGCTGACCCTGGAATGATGAAATCAGCTCAAAGGCCCTAACCCCCCGATGCTCAGTGTACGACAACCAGGACACATCTGTGATGGTCAAAGCATCACAACGTGCCCTGTAAGGTGCTCCTGTGATTCCCTTCATGTGCGCCTTCGACGTCAACCACCAGGAAGCACGTGGGGACGTCTCCTGGTATGTATCATCTGTCACACACTGGTGCATACTAGGGAAGTGCTCATAGATCCAGCACTACACAAAAAATGAGGTTAGCATAACATAAAAACATGTTTGAATCATAATCGAACGTAACATATTAAAAAACACAAAATTTACCTGTAATAGAGTCAGGTACCCCGCAAGCTGTTGTGTGGTGGTCCTAGAAGCCTCATCTAACTGGTCATACATATGAACCAGCGCGGCAACTCCCCAAGCATAACCACCACTCTGACCGAGGTCACGAAAAACGTCTAGGTGAACCACATGCACGTATGTTGCACTCTTATTAGCAAAAAGAGTGCAACCGACCAGGTGCAGCAGATAAGCACGACTTGCTACAATCCACCACCGGGTCTGACATCTCATTTCATAAATGTCTCGAACCCATCCTAGTCGTACATATGCCCCACGTGTCAGTGTTGTCTCGGCTCTAGCCTCCTCGGCAGACACCTCAAGCAACTATGTCAACAAAAATCTCGCCTCCTCCATAGACAGAGCATGAAAACTGTGCAACGTGCCAGTGATAGGCAAATGAAGGAGTGACGACACATCATCCAATGTGATCGTTAACTCTCCTACCGAAAGGTGGAAGGTGCTGGTCTCGTTGTGCCACCTCTCCACAAATTCAGATATCAGTTCAGGATCGCCAGTAACAACTGAACAATCGATCAGTGGACTTAATCATGTGGCACCAACCAGTCCTTCAATCTCAGGCACTGGCCTCCTAATCAGTGTCACCTTCCTCCCATGTGACACCAACTTCAAATCAGGACATTCCTGATTTGAAGTACAAATTATACAATTATTAAAAAAAATTAATAACAAACAAATCAAAAATGATAAATAATTAAAAAATTAAAATACATGTCCACTCCAAACAGCGTGTGCAACATGGTCCGCAAATGATGTCAGCACTGACGGGTCACGTGGCCCACCAGGGAATCCCTCAGCATCATCAGCATCTGACCCCTCAGCACCCTGTACGTCCGCATGCATCTCAGCTGCCTCCTCAGCCAGATCAGGGACATCCTCAGTCATGTCAACAACGTCCTCAGCCAAATCACGTGCATTCGCAGTCATCTGATGAACCCGTTGCCTATGGGCTGAGGCAGTAGGCCTACGCCTCTCGAGAACATCAGCTACATCATGGTCATCATGTCTATCTCTGCCTACAAGTCTACCTATGGCACGACCTAAACCTCGTGTTCTAGCCATGATCTGCAAATCATGTGAAACACGTATTTTTTTTGGTCAAAATATACACAACTTTCTTTATAAAAATAAAACAAGTTTATTTATAAACAAATAAGACTAATTTAAATCAAATTATTTTAAAACATACACAACATAATTTAAAAAAAAACTAAACAACTTCATTTATAAAAAAAACACAACTAATGTAAAAATAATTAATTAGTAAACATCCACAAGTTAATTTAAAACAAAATAAACAACTTCATTTATAAAAAAAACACAACTAATGTAAAAATAATTAATTAGTAAACATCCACAACTTAATTTTAAAAAAATAAACAACTTCATTTATAAAAAAAAAACACAACTAATGTCAAAATAATTAATTAGTAAACATCCACAAGTTAATTTTAAAAAAAATAAACAACTTCATTTAAAAAAAAACACAACTAATGTAAAAATAATTAATTAGTAAACATCCACAACTTAATTTTTAAAAAAATAAACAACTTCATTTATAAAAAAAAACACAACTAATGTCAAAATAATTAATTAGTAAACATCCACAAGTTAATTTAAAAAAAAATAAACAACTTCATTTAAAAAAACACAACTAATGTAAAAATAATTAATTAAAAAATATCCACAGCTTAATTTAAAAAAAATAAACAACTTCATTTATAAAAAAAGACAACTAATGTAAAAATAATTAATTAGTAAACATCCACAACTTTATTTTTAAAAAAATACTTCATTTATAATAAAATAAACAACTTAATTTATATCATTTATAAAAAAATTAGTATTTTTAAAAAATTTCCAAAACACACACAACTTTATTTATAAAAATAAACAACTTCATTTATAAACAAAAAACATAAATAATTTAAAAATAAATAATTAGTAAAATACTCAACTAAAATGATATAAAAAATAAACAAAACCAATTAACAAAAATAACCAACATAATTTATAAAAATAACCAACTTTATTTATAAATAAAATATACTAATTTTAAAAAATAAACAATAAACAAAAACAAACACAATTTCATTTATAAACAAAAAAATAAATAATTTAAAAATTAATATTTAGTAAAAATACACAATTTAAATTATAAAAAAAAACATGTCATCAAAAAGCCAAACCTCATTTTTTTTTATAAAATCTCAAAAACAAAATAATCAAAAAAATATAATAATCATTCATTTAAAAAAAAAACAAAACAATTTTTTTTTAAAAAAAAAAAACTTTCCGGAAGAAGTGGTTCTTCCAGAAAGTTTTTCCAGAAATCTCAAAGGTCTTCCGGAAGAACCCTTCTTCCGGAATTCTTCCAGAAGAACCACTTCTTCCGGAAACTTTCCGGAAGAGGTGTTTCGGGAGACTTCCGGAATAAGTGTTCTTCCGGAAGACCTTTGGTTTCTTCCGGAATGTTTTCGGAATAGCTTCTTTCGGAAGTTCCGGAAGAACCTCTAACGGGTCTTCCGGACGCCTTCACCGTGAGCCCCCTTTCCCCATTTTTTTCAGCGTCTTCTACTCTCGTCTTCTACCCTAAGGTAACTATCCTAAGGTTCCACTGCTACAACAATGCTGGATATTACAAGCAAAGGGGAGTTAGGGAGACTAACCTCGTTCGCGGAGAAGAAGAAGAACAAGCTTTGCGCTTGGCTTGCGGAGAAGAAGAAGCAGTTCGCGGAGAAAGAGAAGAAGCTTCACGGAATAGCAGGAAGTGTTTCTTCCGGAGATGGGGGCTTTTTATAATTTTTTGTTAAAGGGCAAAATGGTCCATTCATAAAAATTGCTGGGTGCACCAGCAATATTGCTGGGTGCACCTAGCATTTCCCTTTTGTGTTGGACTGTGCTGGGAAGGGTTTAATTAAAGGACGTTTCTTCCTGCACCCTAAAAAATTCAAGCTACACCCCGAAATTAGAACCTATCTAATTAATGGGCATTTTGTTAGCTCTTTCCAGTTCAGCTCATCACAGGCTATACAGGTCGACTTAAATTCACTTTTTTTTTTCTTTTTTTTATGATATTTTAATTATGAATTCGAATCTTCGTTTTCCCCAACGTCCATTGATTTATAAGGACGTGCTATTTTATTTTCACGCAAATTACAAATAAAAGGAATTAAAGTTATTTGTCCTTCGACTAACGCCTAGCTACTTATTTTTATCTATATGAACATTTAATGAATGCATTAATTTGGAATAGAGTAAGTAACTGAAAGTGGGAAGCAGTTGAGGGAGCAACCGTTGTATAATAGACATACATGACATAAACAGAATAGAAGAGTGATTGGTAGAAGTAACAGTTGTTTAGAAGATAGTTATAAAATATATCGATTTGGAAATGGAGCTTAAAGCAAATCTAAAGGGTGCAATTATTGCTTATCTTTTTCTCTTTATTGAAAAGAGTAAAAAGCGTATTTACGATATTTTCTTCTCATTTTCACCGTAATTTACATGGGAATAATTGCATTTTCGCGTAGATAAACTTTTCTCAAAAACCAAGAGCAGAAACTCCCTTTTAAGAATTATCTTTTTGAGCTCCACTGTTGAGAACTAGGAAACCAAGAGGAAGAAGAAAAATAAAAGCAGACTTCATTACCACTGTCTCTGGTTGAGGAAGGTAAGGAAAATAATGGAAATGAATAAGAGAGAAAAAAAGAAGAGAAAGAGTGAAAATTGTTTGGTTGAAGAGAAATAGTGAAATAGGAACAAGCAGACTTCATTACCATTGTGTTTGGTTGAGGAAGGTAAGAAAAAGAATGAAAATGAATAATAGAGAAGAAAAAAAGAAAGAGGAAAAATTGTTTGGTTGAAGAAAAATAGTGAAATAGGAACAAATATTTAAATTAAATTTACGAAAAAAAAGAGAAGATAAATTAATATTAAATAAAATTTATTATTGTTATTATAATTATAACTATATTCGCATAACGGATTGAGATATTATTCAAACACGTGGTATTAGTCATTGCGCAAGGGGATCATGTTGCCTTATTCAATTATGTAGGCAACATATTGGTGTCTTGTGCTTTTGTCCTTTTTATTCAAAAAAGTTTCCACTTTATTGTTATACTTTTTCTTTCTTTTCTTTTATCAGTTTTTTATTATTAACCAAACTGGATCAGTTGGTCCAACAACTCAATTTTGTTTTGAGGCCGGTTGATAAAAAAAAGGGTAAGCAAAGAGAAAAAAACAAAACACAAAATGATAAAAAAAAATCTTTATTTTTCTTTTTCCCATTGGTGCAACAGTCACTCTCTGTTGCATTTTCCTGCTCCCCTATACCCTTCCTGCAAATTTCATCTTTTCTTTTCATACTAATGATGCAAAACCAGTTTGATTACTTCTTCAATCATCCAATTCCCTTAATCAAAGCTGAAAGAAATGGTACTAATTGCTTCTACAAGTAGCCATTTTGTTATGAGCATCTCAAGCAACCTCCAACTCAATACGAGTCTATAAATGCCATCACAATAAAAAAAAAAATGGTTTTGAAATTGGAGGGAGAGAGTGTAAATTTTAAAGGTTTCTTAGATTAACAATTATAAGAAACAAATAGGATCTTGAAACGTATGATTCTCACAAATAATGGATAAATAGTGCGAACATTTCTCCATAATGAGGTTTCTCTCCAGTGTACTTTGATTCCTTGGAAGAGAAGAGAAACAAGATCAATTATTTATTTATTACTCCCTACATAAGTCACATGCTTCTCACATGAGATATTAATTCTAACATTCTCCCACTTGACTCATGTGACATTACTAAATATTATGGACTAAATAAATAAATAGATTAAACTAACATAATACGCATTAAAATAACTAAACCGTTCAATACATTGGGTACATTATAATTTCGTGATTAAGAATATGAACCAATTCGAGTCATGGCGGTTGTACATCACTTAATCGACATAGTCCCTTCCATGTACTACAAATTAGTCTTCTCCTTAATATGACCATTAGTTAGGAGTACATAATTGGTCCAACATAATGTCTTTATTCAAGAAAAACTTGTTAACACTCTAATACAAACATGAATGCAAAAATAAAGAACAGGTAATCAGAAACATATCATAAATGAGCTCTGAGTGTTAGTAAAATATATAAGGTAAATTACACTTAATGATCATCTATAACAACAATGTCCATATTTTCAACATGTACTACAAATGTCTTGGGCAGTAATCCCTTTGTCAAAGGGCCAGTTATCATAAGGTTTGTGCTAATGTGTTCTATTGACACTTTTTGTTTCTAAACTTCTTTCACAACAAAGTACTTCAATTCCATATGTTTAGCACCCTTAGAGTACTTGTCGTTCTTAGAGAAAAATACTGCTGCAGAGTTATCACAATACATTTTCAGCAGCCTAGCAATATTGTTGACAATTCAAAGCCATAAAATAAAGTTCCACAACCAATTAGCCTGAATTGTAGCCCAAAAAAAATGCTACAAATTCAGCTTCCATGGTAGATGCAGCAACAACTGATTGCTTTGCACTTTTCCACGATACTGCTCTTTCGGCTAAGAGAAATACAAGGCCAAGAGTGGTTTTCTTGTATCCACACATCCAGCAAAATCTGAGTCTTAATACTCAATCACCTTAAGGTAATCAGACCTCCTATATGTAAACATGTGATTTTTCGTTCCCTGTAAGTATCTCAGAACTTTCTTTGCAGCTTTCCAATGTTTCATTCCTGGATTACTTTGATATCTTCCTAACATTCCAGTTGCAAAGATTATGTCTGGTTGTGTATAAATATGAGCATACATAATGCTCCCAACAACTAATGCATATAGAATTGCTTCCATTTGTTTTCGTTCCAGTTCTTTTCTAGGACATCATGCATAACTAAATTTGTCTCCTTTCTAAATTGGAACGAGTGTTGTCGAGCACCTTTCTATCCTGAGTCTCTCTAGTATTTTATTGATATATGTTTTTTGAGACAAGCCTAACAATCCTTGTGATCTATTTCGGAATATTTCTATCCCTATCACATAGCTTGCCTCACCATATCTTTCATTTCAAAGTTGCTAGAAAGAAACTTCTTAGTCTCATGAAGAAGACCAAGATCATTAGTTGCAAGTAATATATCATCAACATACAGAATTAGAAAAATAACCTTACTCCCATTGACCTTCAGATATATACACCGATCAACAGTATTTTCCTTAAATCCAAAGGAAACAATGATATCATTAAACTTCAAATACCATTAGCAGGAAGCTTGCTTAAGACCGTATGTTGATTTCTTTAATTTGCACACCATGTGTTCCTTCCCTTCAACTGAGAACCTCATTAATTGGTTCATATAAACATTATCCTCTAAATCTCCATTAACAAAGACAATTTTCACATCCATTTGATGTAGCTCCAAGTCATAATGGGCTACTAATGTTATGATAATCCTGAAAGAATCCTTTTTGTAAGATCGGTGAAAACGTCTCTTTATAATCAATGTCATCTTTCTGAGTAAATCCCTTAACAACAAGTCTAGCCTTGTAATGTTCAAGGTTTCCATGAGAGTCACGTTTAGTCTTGAAGACCCATTTACAACCAACTCTCTTACAACATTTGGCAATTTCTACAAGGTCTCAAACACCATTATGTTCCACGGAATTTATGTCTTCTTTCATGGCATTTAACCATTTTTCAGAATTATCACAGCTTACAACTTCTAAAAATGAAACTAGATCATTATCATTAATGCTTAAGTTTGTTTCTGTTTCATGTAGGTATACCACACAGTCATTCGAAATAGCTGATCTCCTTTCTCTTTGAGACCTCCTTAATGCTACTTCTTGTGGTTCTTCCATAATAGGTTCATTATGTATCATGGGTTCATTATTGTGTTGTTCTTCTTCATTAATTTTTTAAACAACAACTAAAGGAACAATCACCTTATTGCTAGAGGCACAAGCTAAAGGGACTTGCACTCTAACTTCTTTAATTTCCACATCTCATGGAACTGTACTCCCATTGATTTCACCATTTTTAATGAACCTTGCATTTCCAGTTTCGACAACTCTCTTACTATGATTAGGACAATAAAACATATACCCTTTTGAATTTTCTAGATAACCATTGAAATATCCACTGATTGTTCTTGCGTCCAATTTTCTTTCTTGTTGATTATAAACCCTTATTTCTGCTTGGCAACCCCAAACATACATGTGCCTTATACTAGGTGTCTTATTCGTCCACAATTCAAAAGGTGTCTTTGGAACTGCTTACTAGGAACCTTATTCAACAAATACATGATAGTTTTCAAGGCACACACATCCACAAAGATACGGGTAAAGTTGAATTGCTTAACATACTCCCTAACCATATCCATAATAGTTCTATTACGCCTTTCTGATATACCCTTTTGTTGTGGTGTACCAAATATTATGTATTGCGCACAAATTCCATGTTTCTGAAGGAGTTTAGCAAATGGACCTGGGTGTTGCCAAGTTTCATCATATCTTTCGTAATACTCACCACCTCTATCAGACCTAACAACTTTCACCTTTCTATCTAATTGTCTTTCTACTTCATTCAAGTAAATTTCTAAGGCATCCATTGCCTGAGATTTCTCAGGCAGTAAGTAGATATAATCGTAACGTGAATATTCATCAATAAAGGTGATAAAATATCTTTTCTTTCCAAAAGAATTAACATCAAAAGGTCCACAAATACCAGCATGCACAATTTCAAGAAGTTAAGTGCTTCTTGTAGCTCCTTTATTTGTATATTTTGGTTGTTTCCCCTTAATACAATCCACACAAATATTTAGATCCGTAAAATCTAGATCAGTAAGAATTTCATTCATTATTAATCTTTCCATCTTTTCTCTAGAAGTGTGACCTAAACTACGTTTAGTGCTAACATTATGATGCAGGGTTAAAATGATTTCAACATACAAATCATCTAATTTCAATTTATATAAACCATCACAAAGGACACCAGTACCAATGAGATGATTATGTTTAAATAAACTGAAACATCCATTACCAAAATTAAAAGAGTATCCAGTAACATCAAGTTTAGATAATGAAACTAAATTCCTAGATAAACTAGGTATATAAAGAGTTTCCAGTAAATCTAAATGATGTCTAATGTCGAGTTTTAAACGATGAGTCCCGAATGCTTCCACTGGACCTTTCACTCTATTCCCCATGAAGACAAACTTCTCATTTGGGCTTATAGTTTGGATTGTATGGAATCCCTCCATAGTATTAGAAACATGAGTCGTAGATCTAGAATCAATCCACCATGTATTATAGGGAACTTCAGTTAAGTTTGATTTAAAACATACAAGAGCATTAAGTTCACCTTTCTTTTCGGCCCAAGACTTACGCTTTGGGCAATCCTACTTCCAGATTTCCCACAGAAATGACAATTATTGCTCTTTGATGCCTTCTTCTAGATATGCATAGGACCGTCATTGATCTTTAATGGCCCTTTGCCTTTATCATGCTTCTTCACAAATTTCTTTCCAACTCCTTGATTCCTTTTGTGGATTACATAATGGACTGAGTGACTTCCTTGATTTTTAAGCCTCGTTTCTTCCTGAACTAACATATTGTGCAATTCATGCACATTCCATTTATGTTTCATGGTATTATAGCTCATTTGGAATGGGCCATACTCAGGCGGTAATGAGTTCAAAATAAACCGAACAAGGAAGTTCTCATTCATAGCCATTCTCGAGGTCTTAAGTCTTGCTATAATGTTTGTCATCTCAATGACATGTTCATGCATAGTACGTGAATCATCAAACTTTGTGGTGGTCAATGTACTCATTAATGTCCCATCAAGATATTTATCAGCTGTTTAAGAGCATTCTCCCACTAACCCCATAAACTCTTTAGCATTATCGGTCTTAGGGTGAGTTGTCTTAATATTGTCTGTAACAGTCATTCTCGTGAGGCTGAGTCTGTTAGATTTTTCCCAAGCTTTATAATGAGCTTTCTTTTCATTGTTACTAGCATCAGTAATAGTAGCAGACTTCTCTTCCAATATAGCAAGATCAAGATTCAAAACACAAATGAAATTGGATTTGCTCATTTCAGTCAAAGAAGTTAAGCCCATTAAAGATTGACCAGATGATACATGAGAGTTCAATGAACTGGGAAAAGGTACTGCATAATAAAATTCACATTAGCATTTTGAGACATAAAACACATGTTATACATATAATTCATTCAAATAACAATCAATGTTCTCCTTTGGGTGATACACCAACACACAACATACTAACATGATGATGCTAATAAAATTCTTAACATTATTTGACAATTATATATGCACCAGTATCTATTTTCTTTGGGTATATAAATAAAACTTATGATACACACAAATTGCCTACAATTATATTCATTAATTATAAGAACAATGAATTTCAACTACCCATAAACCAATAATCATATAATTTAGCATATGTTATTCTATGAGTAATTAAATCATTAATTTGGAATTAAATAACCTTATAAATTTGGCCACTTTGGTGACTAACAAATTCATCATACACTTAATTTCAAATAAATATACGACCTGCACATATTTATTGCTATTAACAATTCATAACCATTTTATTAATTCCGTTTCAGGCCAAATAAATATCATACATTCACATTATAACCAATAAAATAAAAAAAATCCAATCACATTCAAGCAAATATATAGCATATACATATTTAATGTTATTGATAATTTTAAAGCATTCACGTTAATTTAATTGCAAGGCATAAACTTTCAATCCTTTAATCACGTTTAATAATAATATTAAAAAAATGAGCACATGGGATTGAGAATAGCAAAAGGAGGGTTAGAATAGCAATTCCAAAGGACTTTCGCTTTCTCCATTCCATTCATTCCAATAAACATTTAGCTTTCTCCAATATTATACTTCATTAAACACGTTCAAAATAATATAATTTTAGGTAGTAAAACATCATTCATACTTGCGATTTGAAAGTAAATTTAATCAATACCCTTTTCAATGTAAAAATTTCATACTTGCAGTGGAAAAATAAAATTCCTAAATTTCATAATTAAGGTTCATGCATAATTGAGAGAAAATAAATCATCTTAGAGAATCATAAATTTCATAATACATATTCTGATGCCAGATGTAAATTTTAAGGGTTTCCTAGATTAACAATTATAGGAAACCAATAGGATCTTGAAACCTATGATTCTCACAAATAATGGATAATTAGTGTGTACCTTTCTCCATAGTGAGACTTCTCTCCGGTTCATTTTGATTCCTTGGAAGAGGAGAGAAATAAGATTAATTATTTATTTATTAGTTCCTACATAAGTCACATGTCTCTCACATGAGAAATTAATTCTAACAGAGAGAACGAAAAATAAGAAATTGAAAGATCAGGAACAAGAGTTAAGGGAAGAGTGTGCACTAAGAAAGAAAAATCCAATTACAGAACAAAGAAAAATCAAAGTAATCTACACAATTTGGTATACAACTTCTGAACATTTTCTTTTTGTTGAAGTCTTTGATATATGCTTGTTAGTTTCCTGGTTGTTATCAAACAGAAAACAAACCAATGAAAATAAAATCTCTAAAAGAAAGAAAAAAAAGATCAAAAAAGGGGAGGAGATAGTCCCGCATCGTTGTGCTCTACCGGAAGCGATTTTCGGCGGTAACGTCTCATTTCATTATTCTTCATCCTTTCCCTTGTCATCGTCCCCCTTGTCTTCACTTTTCGGTGATACTGCGAACCTCAATCGTGTGCACTAATCAGAACATCGTGAACCTACCAATGCCTGTGCTTGTGCTCCCATCATGTGCGCTAGAGATACCTCTCTCGGTTGCATCTACCATCATTGATGGTGGCATAAGCTTTGTTGTTGTTGGCATAAACATTGTTCGGTGTTTTTTCCATTTTATCTTTCTCATAGTTCATCTTCTTCTGTGTAGGGTGTTCACAGTACGGTTTGGTGCGGTTTTTGGAGTAAAATTAGTCCAAAACAAACAAAAAAATCATGTGGGGTGCATCTGCTTTGATTTAGATTATTTATGAAATTCAAATCAAACTAAACCTATCTTTTACTATTTAGTTCTGTTTCGATTTTTGCGATCTGAAAATTCTGCTCATGAGTATTAAAAAAATGACCTAAAAAGAAAACACTATGTGTGCATGTAAAAGCCACACATGCTAAGGTGGGTTCCAAAAGAAATTTCAAAATGAAAGCACTAAGCTTCAAGCATGATCAAACATTTGAAATAACTTCCTCAGTGTAATCAACTTCCTAAGTAATGAAATAATTTTCCTAATAATTACAATGACAATTCTAATGGTAAGATACAATTCACAATTAATTTAAATAATAAATGAATCAATCCATTCTCAAAATCAGTGTCGAATGTTTTCTGGGGAAAGCAAAAATAAACTGGTTCAGGAGTTGAGAGAATTTTATAACAAACAGATATGGTGCAGGCTACACCGTTGCAAGGAGAACAGATTTACAATATAGAGGCAGAGTTCAACTTCCACGAGAGAGGACAAAGTGGAGACTATAGACAAAGATGGAAAGGGACACACTAGAGTGACTCGCGGATGCAAAGACCAAAGATGGCATAAACGGAGACTCAGAGAGATTGTAAAGTGGAAATGGCACAGACGCATAGACTTGTTGGAGATTGAAGACGAGGACATAGAGATTGAAGACGAGGACGGAGAGACTAGAGCCGCACCGCTACAAGGATGACTCTAAGCATTCCAATTCCGTGAGAGAGTTTCAAATTTAGGATTTTAGGTTAAGCGTTTCACTTTTACGAGAGAGGAGAGAGTGAAAGTCTCTAAGGTTAAGTGTTTTAGATTTACTCAGTGTAAGTATTGTTGTTTCATTTACTAGTTGGATGTCATATATGATTGAGACCTACAAAATATAAATACATTAACGAGTGCGATTTGATTCAGTTTACGTGTAGTGAACCAAAGTGGATCGCGTGGTTTGAAAAAAAAAACAAACCAACCATTGAGCTTTGGTGTTTTTGTGGTTTTCAAATTTTTCGGTTGATTTTTTATTTTTTGGTTCGGTTATGAACAATGCTACTTTTGTGGCCAGGGGAGCAACGAAAACCCCTTTGGTTTAACACTTTTGAAGGTTTTTTTTCTTTTTCTTATCAACTATATTTACTTTTCTTAGTCATGATTGCATGTTGTAATTAGAGTTGAGTTCCGGCCTTTTTATGTGCACTGTTTGATCACTTTTGGGCCTGGATGGCTAATCTATTTTATCAAATAAAAATGAGTTTCTTTTGTTGTTCTGATTCAAACTAACCTGAACCTTAAAATCTATTGAACTTTAGTAAAAAATTAATCTTCACGTTAAAAAAGATAATAGAATGAAACAATGAGTAAAACATCAAATAATATAATAGATAAAAGATAAAACATGTCTAGAATATGAGTTAGATTCTATTCTATTAGTTAATTATTTTGTGATTGCAGTAATTGAAAAAATATTTTTTCTTGAGAAGAATAATAAAGATTTAGTAATAACTGCACTTCCGACTTAGTTGTTATTCGAGTCATAAAAGGTAATTTGATTATCGTGAAAACTTTTTTTAAATATGTAAAAAACCAAAAGGATTAGAATGATAAAGAAAATATCAATACACAAATATTTTCTACCAATAACTATGTAACTCTGAATTTTTATTGTACTTAGTAGGAGTATGGGATCACTTCTGTCAAACCAAAAAGGTTAAAAAATTATAAATTTAAAAAATGAAAATACAATAATAATTCTCTTTTCATAATGATAAATTCCTTTTTAATAAAAATCTCTTGTTGAAAATAACAATGAATAAAATATGTAAAAATGTGGTTGTTTTATTTTGAGGGGTAAAATAAATAAATTTAAAGTTACAATAATTTTACATATTTTGTTAGAGATAACCGTCTTGATTGATGTAAGCTTCATTGGAGCCTGTAAGCCTAGGATATTCTTCATCAATGAATTTTTTTGCTTCTTGGAAGATGAATGACAGCAGAATGGAGAAGGAAGAGAGAGAGGAGACGCCACTTCAATGAGAAGAGAAGTCTAGAAGAAGCTCACCACCATAGGAGGCCATGGATAAGAGCTTGGAGGAAGAAGGACATGAATGAAGGGAGAGGAAGAGAAGAGCACAAAATTTTATGCTCTTAAAGAGCTCTGAAATCTGAAGTTTAATTTTAAATGATCAAAGTTGTAAAAAATGCACACACATAGTCTATATTTATAGCCTAAGTATCACACAAAATTGGAGGAAAATTTGAATTTCTATTCAAATTTCACTTGAATTTGAAATTGAATTTGTGGAGCTAAATTTTGGAGCCAAAATTTCACTAATTATGATTAGTGAATTTTAGATATGGTTCAGCCCACTAATCCAATATCAAGTCCAAGATTCTCCACTAAGTGTGCTTAGGTGTCATGAGACATGTAAAGCATGAAGGACATGCACAAAGTGTGACTATATGATGTGGCAATGGGGTGTTGCAAACAAATACTCACCTCCCCCTCTAAAATTTAATTGGATTGGGCTTCTTCCAATTCAATTAAATTTATTTCTCAACACACACATCAAATATTTATTTAATGCATGTGAAATTACAAAACTACCCCTAATACAAAAACTAGTCTAGGTGTCCTAAAATACAAGGGTTGGAAAATCTTACATTTCTATAGTACCCTACCAACATTATGGAGCCCTAAATACAAGGCCCAAAATTAATAAAACTTTAATCTAATATGTACAAAGATAAGTGGGCTCATACTTAGCCCATAGGCCCGAAATCTACCCTAAGGCTTATGAGAACCCTAGGGCCTTCTCTTACATCTTTGGCCCAATCTTCTTGGAGTCGTCTATCCAATGCCCTTCAAGAGGTTAACATTAGCCTCCCATATTTCCTTGGAAAAAATAATTTTGAGGCCTACTTAGATTGGGAAATGAAGGTTGAACAACTCTTTGCTTGCCATCATATTAGCGAAGAGAGAAAAGTTCCATTGGCTACCCTTAGCTTTCAAGGGTATGCCCTCTATTGGTGGACTTCCCTTGTTAGGGAACGAAGGATTCATGGGGATCCTCCAGTAGAGTATTGGAATGATCTTAAGAGTGCCCTTAGGAAGAGTGATCGAGGCCGTACCCGAATCAAATAAACATTAAAAATGCAGTATCTAGGAAGTGATCCTAGGTCGTCTCCCAACGAGTAATGGTCAACCAAACGTTCATAACAGATAGTGATAAAATAGTAACGAATTGGGGGGGTGTTTGTTTTTGTAAATTAAACAGCAAGCAAATTTGAATTAGAAAATAACAGAATTAAAACATGTTGTTTCCCCTTGTATTTGTTGCTTGAAAGGTCATAATTATTCTGCTGTTGTTGGTTTTGCTGTTGAGGAGGTCTATTATAAATGTTTGCAGCATAAGCTTTAGGTTGCTCATTGACTATAGATTGCTGCAAAGAAGGACAGAGATCTGTATGGTAATCTGCAGTAGAACATAGACCACAGACTCTTGCAATAGGTGCAGATTTCTGATTCATGGCAAGCTGAGTTACTAGGTTGACCAAGGCATCAAGTTTTCCCTCAAGCTTTTTATTTTCAGCAGATGAAGATGAATCTGTGGCCACCTCATGGACTCCTCTAAGGACAATAGCATCATTTCTTGCACTGAATTGTTGGGAGTTGGAAGCCATCTTCTCAATCAAATTTCTAGCCTGAGCAGGGGTCATATCACCAAGAGCTCCACCACTGGCAACATCAATCATACTCCTCTCCATGTTGCTAAGTCCTTCATAAAAATATTGAAGAAGGAGTTGCTCAGAAATCTGGTGGTGAGGACAACTTGCACACAATTTCTTGAATCTTTTCTAGTACTCATACAAGCTCTCTCCACTAAGTTGCCTAATACCTGAAATGTCTTTTCTGATGGCAGTGGTCCTAGATGCAAGGAAGAATTTCTCCAAGAACACCCTCTTAAGGTTATCCCAGCTGAAAATGGACCTAGGAGCAAGGTAGTATAACCAATCTTTTACCACTCCCTCCAGAGAATGAGGAAAAACCTTTAGAAAGATATGGTCTTGTTGGACATCAGGGGGCTTCATGGTGTAACAAACAATATGGAACTCCTTAAGATGCTTATGAGGATCTTCACCTGCAAGACCATGAAACTTGGGCAGCAAATGTATTAGTCCAGTCTTGAAAACATATGGAACACCCTCATCAGGATATTGAATGCACAAGCTTCAATAAGTGAAATCAGGTGCAGCCATCTCCCTAAGAGTCCTCCCACAAGGTGGAGTTTGAGCCATGTTCTTAGTATGAAAATTAGTAGTTGAATGCTCAAAATCAAAATATTCAGAATCACCCTCAACAGAATGCTCACAATGCTCACAATGCTCAAAATGCACAGAATGATCAGGATTCACACTATGTCTAACTAATCTATGAAAGGTTCTATCAATTTCAGGATCAAAGGATTGTAAATCACCTGGATTGCCCCTAGTCATGCACTATATGCAGCAAATAATGTGTTCTCAAACAAGCACCTAACAAGGGGGTAAAACTACAGCTATACTCAAACGATATCCAAATGAGCTGAAATTTTGTGAGCTAGACCCTAAAATCATGAAAAGATAGCACAAAAATTTTCAGACAAAAATTCAAAGTCTAACTATGAAAATTGAATAAGGAAAGTTTAGAAAAATAAGACAATAATACTGAAAAAACAAAAAAAAAACTTAGTAAACGGTTGATTTTTCAAGTTTAAAACGGCAACAGACCGCGGGTCAGTTGCCAGTTGCCACGGCATGGGAAATTTTCTTCTACCCCAAATGCATATATAATAATAGTCATTTTGATAACTGGAGCAAATGTTTTGGCCGCTTTAAGTTTTGCTAAACACAAGTCCCCAAAATTTTTGCCTCTCTCAAATTCAGCCACACCAAGTGCTTCTGGTAATTTTCACACAAAACATGGATCAAAAGAAACTACCACACAAAAAATCAGCCAAAGATAACAACTCTAACTATCAAACAAAAATCGCCAATTAAATTGCAAAATCAGTCGCTAGTTCAGTCGCTAAACACTGTTCACAACATTACACAAAAAAAAAATCCGCATTACACAACATTACACAAAATCAGTCGCAATTTTGTGAGCAACTGAAACAGGGAAGCGCTAAACAAGGGACGCGACTGAAATACGAAACAGAACATTACACAAAACAAAATAACACACTCACACACTAAACAACAGAGCTAGACTCAAAACAACTAAACACTATTATGAACCTTTGAACCATTGCTCCCCGGCAACGGCGTCAAATTTGATCGAGGCTGTACCCGAATTAAATAAACATTAAAAATGCAGTATCTAGGAAGTGATCCTAGGTCGTCTCCCAATGAGCAATGGTCAACCAAACGTTCATAACAGATAGTGATAAAACAGTAACGAATTGGAGGGGGGTTGTTTGTTTTTGTAAATTAAACAGCAAGCAAATTTGAATTAGAAAATAACAGAATTAAGACATGTTGTTTCCCCTTGATTCAAAAGCAAGTCTCTTATCCTAGGTTACGAGAATTTATCCTTAATCAGTTCAACCACTTAATCCAACCCTAAATTAAATTACTAAGCGAAAATTAACATAAGGTTGTCATTATGTGATTAAGCAACAAATAATCAAGCACTAAGCATGCATGGATTAATAGCAACAAATACAGAGTAATTGGTGAAGAGGAAAAACTTATCAGAATTCAATAGTAATAACAAAACCTCAAAGAGAGTTGTGCTTGATCCTCAAGAGAAAACAACGTTGGAGACTTAGCCTTCCATTAATCAGCAGAAAATGAAATTTTAGATTGGAGCAGAAACGAAATTACAGAAAACAAATTTTATTCTACGTGAACAGTGTGCATCAACAGTAAAAACTGGAATTCTAAAATCCTAGAATTATTCTCCTCTCTCAAAAACTCTCTCCTAAAACCCTGGTTCTGTTATATAGGTCCTCAGCCCCAAAACTTACAAATTTGTTTTGAGTCCAAGCCCATAAATAAAATAAAATATGGACAAGATAAGATAAGATTGGAAGGAATAAAATCTGGACAAGATAAGATAAGATTGGATGGAATAAAATCTGGACGAAATAAAATCTAGATGAAATAAAATCTGGATAAGATAAGATTTGATAAAATAAAATTGTCTGCTCTCTTCAAGTCCAAGCCCAATTCCAGATTCAAGCCCAATTGCTAATAATTCTCCTGAAATTAAATTAAAAACACAAAATTAGTCAAGTAGGCCCAAATGATAAAACTTCATAATTAATTTGACAATTAAGGCTAATCAGTAATTAAAATGGTAACAAAAAGGGTTAAGAAATAAGAGAAAATAATGACACATCAAAGAGGCACATTCCCTCCTACTATGAAAGGGAGCTTATGGACAAGCTCCAAAGGCTTAGACAAGGGAGTATGAGTATTGAAGAATATAGACAACAAATGGAACTACTCCTTTTAAGAGCTAGACTTAGGGAGGAGGAAAGAACAAGCATAGCTAGGTTCCTTAGTGGGCTTAATAAGTGAGGGACAAGGTTGAACTCCTTCTATATAGGGACCTAGATGAGCTAGTCCAACTTTGTAGAAGAGTGGAGCAACAACTTAAAAGAAAGCCTTCTTCAAAATCTTACGGCTCTCACTCTTATCCCAAGGAAGGACCCAGCCCATGAAATTTTGGGGGCTGTACCTTCAAAATCCAAGGAAGATAAGGGTAAGACCATAGAGAAATACACCCCTAAGACTAGTTCCCAAGAAAGGACTAGCAACATTAAATGCTTCAAATGTCTTGGGAGAGGTCACATTATCTCTCAATGCCCTATAAAGAAAACCATGATCATGAGGGGTCAATACATTTATAGTAGTTAAGAGGAGACTACTTCTTGCCCTTCCTCTAGTGGAAGTGAAGATGAAGTAAGGGGTGAAGAGTCTAGTGAGAAAGTCTACCCCCATGAATAAGGTGACCTCTTAATGGTTAGAAGGCTCCTTGGAGGTCAATCTTGTGATCTATCTCAATCCCAAAGAGAGAACATCTTTCATACAAGATGCAAAATTTTAGATAAAACTTGTTCTCTCATTGTGGATAGTGGATCTTGTTGCAATTGTTGTAGCACAAGATTAGTTTCCAAGTTGAACCTCACTATCATTCCCCACCCAAAACCTTATAAACTTCAATGGCTTAATGAGCAATGGGAAATGATAGTTAACTAACAAGTGAAGGTACCTTTCTCCATTACGACATATAAGGATGAAGTTAATTGTGATATAGTTCCCATGTAGGAAGGACATATTCTCTTAGGAAGACCATGGCAATTTGATAGGAAGATCATTTACAATGGTCTAACTAATGAAATTACCCTCACCCATCTTAGTACTAAATTTGTGTTGCATCCTCAAACACCTTCACAGGTGGCCAAAGATCAATTAACTATGAAAGATAAGAGGGATGAGGAAGAAAAACTAGAAAAACAAAAGAAAAAGAAGGATAGTAAGGTCATGTCTTCAAAGGCCAAGGGGAAGGAAAAGGATTCCTCCAAGAAGATTGTTAAGAAGGAAAATCATTTTGCAACAAAAGGTGATATTAAAAGGACACTCCTTCTTAAACAATCTTTCTACCTTCTCCTATCAAGGGAAACATCCCTTAGCACCGCCATACCTCTTGAGCTTGAGGTTATTCCTCATGTAAAGGAGTTGTTGGATGAGGGATTGGTTTGCAAGAGCTTAAATCCTTGTGCTTTGTTGGTGCCTAAAATAGGTATTATTAGGCACCAAATCCCTATAATAGGTGGTATGATGAATGTTTTGAGTGGTGCAACACTCTTTTGTAAAATCACTCATGCACCCAACATCTTCATGATTTGTGTACATAGGGACTCAATAGGTAGGTTTGTTCTTATTTTGTGTTTCAATGCAAACCTAGGTGCTCATGTGGGACAACTTAGGTTTGTCGTAATTTTTTGTAGGAATAATCAACATGAAAATAAAGAAAAAGGTATGTTTTATTCCATTACTTTCCTTAACTTTTTAAATAGTGATCAATGGCTTCCCATGAACCCTAAGAGAATAAAGGTCATTCCTAAGTGGCCTACTCCACCAAGTATAAGGGAAATTTGGGGCTTCAATATCTTAACAAACTTTTACAAAAGGTTTGTCTCATACTTTTCTATACTTGTAGCAGCACTCATTGAGTTGGTGAGGAACTATATTCTCTCATGGGAAGATGGCCAGAAAAGGGGTTTTCAGTCCTTATCGTACTCTAACATACCCAACATCACTAATACATATGTTTTAATTCTTTTTACTGGTGTTGAGGAAAGAATCCATGAGTTTCAAAAACCTCTGGATTTGAGGTCAAATCCTTTTCAAGGGGAAGGGAAAGATGCAACCCTACCACCCAAGGGCATTGGATAGAAGACTCCAAGAAGATTGGGCCAAAGATGCAAGAGAAGACCCTAGGGTTCTCATGAGCCTTAGGGTCGATTTTGGGCCCATGGGCTAAGTATGAGCCAACTTATCTTTGTACATATTAGATTAAGGTTTCATTAATTTTGGGCCTTGTATTTAGGGCTCCATAATGTAGCTAGGGTACCTTAGAAATGTAGGATTTTCCAGCCCTTGTATTTATGGACACCTGGACTAGTTTTTGTATTAGGGGTAGTTTTATAATTTCACATGCATTAAGTGAATATTTGATGTGTGTGTTGAGAAATAAATTTAATTGAATTGAGAGAAGTCCAATCCAATTAAATTTTAGAGGGGGAGGTGAGCATTTGCTTGCTACACCTCATTGTCACATCATATAGTCACACTTTGTGATGTTCTTCATGCTTTACATGCCTCATGACACCTAAGTACACTTAGTGGAGAATCTTGGACTTGATCTTGGATTAGTGGGCTGAACCATATCTAAAATTCACTAATCATAATTAGTGAAATTTTGGCTCCAAAATTTAGCTCCACAAATTCAATTTCAAATTCAAGAGAAATTTGAATAGAAATTCAAATTTCCCTCCAATTTTGGGTGACACTTAGGCTATAAATAGAGACTATGTGTGTGCATTTTTTACAACTTTGATCATTTGAAAATTAAACTTCATATTTCAAAGCTCTTTTAGAGCACAAAATTTTGTGTTCTTCTCTTCCTCTCCCTTCATTCATCTCCTTCTTCCTCCAAGCTCTTATCCATGGCCTCCTATGGTGGTGAGCGTCTTCTAGACTCACCTTCTCCTTGAAGTGGCGTCTCCTCTCTCTCTTCCTTCTCCATTCCGCTGCCATTCATCTTCCAAGAAGCAAAAGAATCCATTGATGAAGAAGATCATAGGCCTACAGGCTCCAATGGAGCATACATCATGTGGTATTAGAACATTTTCATCTAGGTGATGTTCTTTTGCTTCCTCTATCTTTTTGTTCGGTAAATTCTCTTTAATTCCTTGTTCTTCATCTTATCCTCCATTGTCTTGTTCTTGCATTTCTATGGTTCAAATTTTGTAGATCTACTCTTGAATCATGTTTTTGTGTTGATTTTAGGTTCTATCATTTTTCATTCATAATATTCTTGTTCTAAACCTTTAGATCTAAATTTTCTTCCAAAATATTGATTAGAAAAAAAAACACAAAAATCTAAGTGTAAATCACTTAATCCATGTTGTCTTAGAGTCATGTTTAGTCATAGTAATTGTCGCATTATGTTCTAAGTTTGTGTTGAATTTTTATTATGTTTATTGAATTCTAGATACATTTTTTCATGTATTCTTGTCATTCTTAGCCTATCTTTTGAATTTTGAGTCTAATTCATGCATGTTATTTAGTTCATAACATGTTCTAAATCAATTCCTAGAAGTAGTCTTGTTGTTGAACTTCTTTTTTTCTAAGTTTCCTACGTGATGCCTATGATGAAGTTGAGTTGTGGTGCTGAGTTGTGGCTAGATTTGTGAATCAAAATAAGTCTTAAGCTCTCTTTAATTGTGTTATTCAAGATAATTGAGCATAAGCAAACACAAATTGTAACTATCCAAGCCTTAAGCAACATAAACACTACTCTTGATTTCTAGGTTGAAATCGTTGGTGCTGGCACCTTGAACATACGAACTTGTATAAATTACTGGGAATTGGTCACTACGTGTTTTGAGCTTAAATTTTTACTTAATTTTCTAGACATCTGGAAAAAAATTATGAAAAAAGAAACAAGCGATTTGGATTAAAGGAAAAAATAATAAAAATCACACAAGTTGGCATAAAAATCAATGTCCAGGAAAAAAAAAGTGAAAGGGAAGTGTGCTTGTTGTTTTGGCTCAAAATTTGTTCTATAATTGGTGCCTATTTTATACCAATCATAGTTCTAAAATTTCAATTGAAAATTACTGTGAATACAAGTTCCAAAACTAGAGGTTTCTTGAGTCTTTTTTTTTTAGATTTTTTTTACTCTACTCTAGAGTCATTCTAGGTTTCTCTTTGAGTTCTAGCTTGCTTTTCTGTGCTTTTCATTGCTTTAATTGTTGAATAATCCTTGAAAATTTGTCTTGTTAAAACTCTATTGGTTTAAATTTCATTTCATTGCTTTGGTATTTGGTTATTGTTTGTCTCTTTGTTTCCTTGTTTGTGAGTTGCCACATAGGGAATTGGAAATGAGGATTGGTGTCATCCATTGAAGAATTTGAGTCAAGAAGCAAGGAGCCATCCACCTTATGAGCTATTGGACTAAGAAGCACTCCAAATTGAGTGAAACACCAAAAAGAGAATAGCCACCAAAATTGAAGACTTTTTTTTTTTAATTTTGTAATTGGCAATTTGCTTTGCTTTCAAATTTTGTAACAAAAAGGTCTTTCATTGGAAGTAAGTTGAGAGCCTCCAATAGGTCACCCTACTTTCATTTGTGTGTAATAATTTTAGGCAATTTTCCCTTAGGATAGTGATTGTTTTGTTGGGAATCTTAAATGAGGTCATCCAAACACTCTTACTTTCATAGCTTATTTCCTTTACCTTCCATTGTCAAACCGCCTAGATAACTTGCCTTTTACCAATTAGTTTTTACCTTATCTTTAACCCCTCTTTTAGTGTTTATTTTGGCTAGTTTCAATCATAGTTTCTTTTACCTTTTGTTTTTAAACCCCCAACAAGAAAGAACCATAACCTAGAAACCAACATGAGTCTCCATTCTTCATCTAGTGTTAATGGTGAGGGTTCTACTCCTAAGGACCCCTTGTATAAGATATTGTATGAGTTAAGATCCCTTAAGTTGTGGAAAGAAAAACAAGAGAGAAAAGAAAAAGGAAAAAAAAGAGTGGAAGAAATAAGTCAAGATGAAAGAGAGAAAATAAGAGAGGAAGAAAGAAGAAAAATAATGAAAGAAATGAAAAGAGAAAAACATGCCTCATATAGTAGTCATAACTCTTGCAAGAGCTTAAGTGAAGAACTATTATGAAGAAAGGCATAGGTCACATCTTAGACCTCACCACCATAGGAGCTTGGAAGAAGAAGAAGATGAATGAAGGGAGAGGAAGAAAAGAGCACAAAATTTTGTGCTCTAAAAGAGCTCTGAAATCTGAAGTTTAATTTTCAAATGATTAAAGTTGTAAAAAATGCACACACATAGTCTCTATTTATAGCCTAAGTGTCACACACAATTGGAGGGAAATTTGAATTTCTATTCAAATTTCACTTGAATTTGAAATTGAATTTGTGGAGCTAAATTTTGGAGCCAAAATTTCATTAATTATGATTAGTGAATTTTAGATATGGTTCAGTCCACTAATCCAAGATCAAGTCCAAGATTTTCCACTAAGTGTGCTTAGGTGTCATGAGGCATGTAAAGCAAGAAGGACATGCACAAAGTATGACTATATGATGTGGCAATGAGGTGTAGCAAGCAAATGCTCACCTCCCCCTCTAAAATTTAATTGGATTGGGCTTCTCCCAATTCAATTAAATTTATTTCTCAACACACACATCAAATATTCACTTAATGTATGTGAAATTACAAAACTATCCCTAATACAAAAACTAGTCTAGGTGCCCTAAAATACAAGGGCATGAAAATCCTATATTTCTAGGGTACCCTAGCTACATTATGGAGCCCTAAATATAAGGTCCAAAATTAATGAAACCTTAACCTAATATGTATAAAGATAAGTTGACTCATACTTAGCCCATGGACCCGAAATCAACCTTATGATTCATGAGAACCCTATGGTCTTCTCTTGCATCTTTGGTCCAATCTTCTTGGAATCTTCTATTAATGCCCTTGGGGGATAGGATTGTATCATTGATAATAGCAAACATCATATGATGTTAAAACATTTCTTAAACATTATGGACTCCTGAACCTAACTTTGGTTTCAAAATTATTTTTTTTTTATAAAAAGGTTTTTTTTTTCTTCTATGTTTTCCTCTTTATATTGGTGGTGACTCCTCCGTTTATAAATTCTTTATTTTTTTGCTGTCCCACCTCAACCCATCTCTAATATGTTTTGTTGAATAACAAATAAATTCTTAAAAGTGGTTTTTAACTTTAGTTCTAAGAATAATTATTGAGAAATTAAAAAAAATTAAAAATGTAATATTTAATGTTGCCAATATATCCCTATCATGAATTTTAATAAAAATCTTCTTTTTTTATAATTTCTTAATTATTATTGTCTTAAGAGTAATGATTAATAAAATTGTTTGACAGTTAAAGTTTAATAAATTGAATGACCAGATTGTAAATTCACATCGTGCAAGTTTTTTTTTTTTTTACTAAAACCATATAAATAACCATACGTTAACAAATAAGTAATAGTAGGAAAATCTTTTGTATTTATATTGAATCAAAATTAAATCCACATGTAAAAAATGCTAAGCGCGTTCTTTGGCCGTGACCGAAAAAGATAGAGAAAATGGAAAGAAGCAATGTTGGAAGCTTCACACTGATGGATGAAAACGTGGCGGGCACGGCAAGGGGCTTTTTTTATTATTTCCAAGCTTGTTTTGATTAATTTTTTCGTGTTTCATTAATTTTCAGTCGTTGGAATGGACAAGCCAGGGAAGCAACTAGAGTACTTCGGAACTTGACCTATTAATATTATACAGTCAAACAATAACTAATCCATTTTAGTGAAAACGATGTCCACTAATAGCAAAAATCAATTTTCCTTTTTCAAGTGAAAAAATATATATCCTTCAATGACTTTAATGCATATAGATATATAGTATATATTTTAAAATTATCATGAAGATTTTTTTAATTTTCTAGTAATACTAGTATGTTTTAACTAAAAGGAATGTTATTGTTATTTAATTTTTTTATGGTAAACTCTTAGGAAAATCATTCAAAAAATTGAAACATAATATATTCTTCCATGCATGTATATAGTAATTTATGTTAAAATCTTCTATCTTCTCTTATAATAAACATTAAGTGATAAGGATGAGTTTGTATTCTTTAAACAAGTGATCAAGGTTCAAATTCCAACTCATATATTTTTTAAGAAAAATTAATTAGGAGAAAATATTTGAGTATCTTCAAATCACTTGAAGGAGATTGATCTCAAAGAGTGATAAGAGATATGTTAGAAATTTTATAATTTTTAATTAATTAATTAGTGTGGGCTATATATTATATTTATCATTTATATTAGTTATTTACATTTATGGGTTCAATAAAAGTGATCTAATTTGGTGAGCCTATTGGACGATCATAAAAAATTAATATGAGCTTGATAAGCGAAACCAGTTTGGTTTGTTAGGGAATAATGGAAACTCTAACAGCTTAAAACCTAAAGCAAGGTTGTGGTCCCTAATATACCAAATCAGAAATTGTATTCTCTTCTCTCCATCTGACGAGAAACCTAAGGTCCCAAAATGAAAATGGTGATTTGGTTGAAGAAGAACACAAAACCAACAGTTCCTCAGACTCATCAATTCTGCTGCTTATCATGGATCCAGGTATTTTTCACAACCCCTCTTGATAATCTAACGTAATGTGTTTCCGGTGATTATTGATATTTTATTAAGATCCCTAAAATCCCCAACAATTGATATCAGAGCCAGGTTATTGTTAGATTATTGGGAATTAAAGTATTTGGTTTGTGTTATGCCTATATTATTTTGTCACATGAACCCTAATTTTATTTTGGGATTTTATCTTTGCAATTATAATTATGATTGTAAGTTTGGAAATTTTTTTTCTTTTCGATCACAATATAATAATCATCATATGTGCGTTCATGTTTTGCGTTCGGATTTCATGAGAAAAACTATTTTTTTTCTCGCTCCAGAATAGTCATCCTTTTTGTTTCTCGTTCACATGTTTGTTTTTTATATGGTTGTTGGTTTTGTTTCCTTATGCATGCCATGACATGATATACATGTGATACATAATCTTTGGCTTTATTATATCATTATAAGAAAACCCATGTTACGTATCGTTAAATGCAATTTGGCTTTTGCATTTTATTTTTGTTTTCCTTATTTTTATTTGTGAATTATGTTTTGGTGTAAATTCAGAAATTACAAACCCTCAAAATTATTCTTTTTTTATGTCTGGTAATTTTGATTGAGTTGATTGAAACAACATATTGTCAAAGCAATCTCTATTGCGTAAATTAATTTAATTAAAATTGCATAGATATTAGTATAAAATTATTTATGCGAATTGTGCTCAGCCCAAAGGAAGACACAATTTGGTCAAATAATTTTGTACCTGTGATGATAAATGTGTGACAATATTAAGATATTTTCATGTGAATTATAGTCGGTCCAAAGAAAGACTATGATTTGATAAAATTTATTGTCAATATTTGATCATTGCATTGAGAGTATCAATTACAAATTAATTTCTCTGTCCAAAGACTATGAATTAATGTTGTGCTGTATATCTTGTGATGGGTTTGTTATGTGAACTATTTTGCACATGTCTTGTTATATATATATATTTTATATAACTTATTGGCTTATTTGTGAGCATGTAATTATTTTTTTTTATTATTATTCAATTTCCGTTGCTAGTGCTGCAAATGTATCTGCTCAAGTGAATAGTATCCCTATGCTGAATCAGACAATTTTTAAGATCTGGAAGAAAGCCATAGAAATTGTTCTCGGTTGTATGGATTTGGAATTGGCACTGAGAATGGAACGACCCACTTCCACTCCGAAAGCCTCCAATGAGGTAAAAATTGAGAAATGAGATCATTCCAATCGAATGTGCATTATGATCATGAAGCGCTCTATTCCAAAATCGTTTCAGGGTTCTATTTTTTAGGGTGAAAATGAAAAAAAAATTTATCAATGAAATTGAATAGTACTTTGCCAAAAATGAGAAGGCGGAGACGAGTAACCTTTTGGCTAAACTCATCTCCATGAAGTATAAGGGCAAAAGTAATATAGGGGAGTACATGATGGAAATGTCTAACTTGGCATCTAAACTAAAAGCACTTAAGTTAGAGCTTGGTGAAGACCTGCTTGTGCATTTAGTTTTGATCTCACTTCTTGCACACTTTGGGAAATTCAAAGTGAGTTATAACACTCAAAAGGACAAATGGTCCCTTAATGAACTTATATCCCACTGTGTGCAAGAGGAAGAGAGGCTACAGAGAGACAGATATGAAAGTGTTCATTTAAGCTCCACCTCTCAGAATAAGAAAAGAAAGAAAACTAAGGGTGTTGCTGAAGGGTCTTCTCAGCATAAGAAACCAAAGAAGGATGAGAAATTTACCTGCTACTTCTGCAAGAAGTCTGGACACATGAAGAAATAGTGTCCCAAGTACGCCACATGGCGTGTAAAGAAAGGTAAATCTCTTGCTCTTGTTTGTTCTGAAGTTAATTTAGCTTTTGTACCTAAAGATACTTGGTGGGTAGATTTTGGTGCTACTACTCACATAAGTGTAACCATATAGGGTTGCCTATGGAGCCAACTGCCAAGTGATGATGAAAGATTCATATTTGTTGGTGATGGCAAAAAAGTTGCGGTGGAGGCTATAGGAATTTTAGATTGCATTTAAAGACTAGATTTTATTTGGATTTGTTTGAGACTTTTGTTGTACTGTCTTTTAGACGGAATTTAATTTCTATTTCTAATTTGGACAAATTTGGTTTTTCTTGTTCATTTGGAAATAATAAAGTTAGTCTCTACCAGAATTCGACTTTGATTGGTTCCTGTTCCTTAATTGATAATCTATATATGTTGGATGTTAATTGTTCTTATAATGAAATACTGCAAACAAATTCACGTGGTACAAAAAGGAAATTAAAAGAGAATTCAACCACTTTATGGCACAAACGCTTAGGTCATATCTCTAAACAGAGAATTCAGAGACTTGTGTCATATGAAATTCTTGAACCTTTAGATTTATCAGACTTTGAAGTCTGTGTTGAATGCATAAAGGGAAAACGAACAAACATAAGGAAATTAGGTGCCAAAAGAGATAAAGACATCTTAGAACTGGTACACACATACATTTGTGGTCCTTTTCCAACACCTTCTTGGAATGGGAAACAATACTTTATCTTGTTTATAGATGACTACTCTAGATACAGTTACCTTTATGTGATACATGAAAAGTCTCAATCCCAAGACGTTTTTAAGAGTTTCAAGGCTGAAGTTGAACTTTAACTTGGAAAGAAAATTAAGGCTATCAAATCTGATCATGGTGGTGAATACTATGGTAGATATGATGGATCAGGAGAACAACGTCCATGACCTTTTGCACTTTTTTCTCAAAGAGTGGGAATTGTTCCGTAATACACTATGCCAGGAAAACCTAGCATGAATGGTGTTGCAGAACGACGAAACTAAACTCTTAAGGATATGGTGAGAAGTATGGTTAGTCATTCTTCTTAGCCAGAGTCACTTTAGGGAGAAGCCTTAAAGACTGCAGCTTACTTCCTTAATAGGGTGCCAAGTAAAACAATTAATAAAACCCTTTATGAACTTTGGACTGGCAAAAAGCCAAGCATTAAGCATTTTCATATTTGGGGTTGTCCGACTGAGGCGCGGCCTTATAGGCCACATGAAAGCAATCTAGATTCAAGAACAATTAGCTGCTATTTTGTTGGCTATGTTGAACACTCTCAGGGCTATAAGTTTTATGACCCAACTTTAAGATCAATATTTGAAACGGGAAATGCAAGATTTCTTGAGGAAGTTGAGTTTGGGAAGGAAGAGAACATAAGGAAAGTTCTCTTTGAGGAAAAACCTATTATTGACAGTTCTCAAGTCCTTATACCTATTGTTGTTCAAGAAACAACTCCAGTAATAGAAAATAGTGTTCAAACTATTGTTGATGACATTGTTCAAGAACAAGACAACGATGAGGTTCTTCCTCAAATACCTATACAACAACCTCAACAATCTCAAGAAGTGCCATTAAGGAGATCTGATAGAGAGAGGAGAAGTGCAATCGCTGATGATTATATTATCTTTCTCCAAGAACATGAGGATGGCATTGGTTTAGCAGAGGATGATCCGATTAACTTGTCAAGCCATGCGTAGTTCTAACTCTCAAAACTAGATCAATGCCATGAAGGATGAGATGAAATCTATACAAGACAATGATCTTTGGGATCTCGTCAAATTGCCTGAAAGTGTGAAACCTATTGGTTGCAAATGGATATTTAAAACCAAAAGGGATTCAAAGGGCAATGTTGAGAGATATAAGGCTCGTCTAGTCGCTAAAGGATTTACCCTAAAGGAAGGCATTGACTATAAAGAAACCTTTTCTCCAATATCTTCAAAGGATTCTTTTAGAACAATAATGGCACTGGTAGCTCATTATGATTTAGAGCTACATCAGATAGATGTTAAGACTGCGTTTCTAAATGGTGACATTGAAGAAACAATTTATATGATTGTATTAGGTGACTCAAAGTCTATGGTTTGCAAACTAAATAAATCCATCTATGGTTTGAAATAAGCCTTCCGTCAATGGTATTACAAGTTCCATCAAGTCATTCCCTCATATGGTTTTGAGGCAAATGCAGTTGATGATTGTGTATACCATAAGTTTAGTGGGAGTAAATACTCATTCTTGGTGTTATATGTCGATGATATACTGCTTGCTAGCAACGATATATGCTTCTTACAAGAGACTACGAAATTTCTAACGAAATTTTTTGAGATGAAAGATCTTGGGGAAGCCTCTTTTGTATTAGGAATCAAGATACTAAGAGATCGCTCTCAAGGTATCCTAAGGTTGTCACAAGAGAGTTATATCAATAAGGTCCTAGATAGATTCGGCATGAAAGATAGTAAACCAAGAGATACCCTGATAGTTAAAGGAGACAAATTTAGTCTCAAACAATGCCCCAATAATGACCTTGAAAGAATATAGATGCAAAAGATTCCTTATGCATCAACAGTAGGAAGTCTAATGTATGCTCAAGTTTGCACTTGTCCCGATATAGCATTTGCAGTAGGAGTTCTGGGCTGATATTTAAGTAATCCTGGAATGCAACATTGGAAAGCAGCAAAACGTGTGATGCGTTACCTAAAGAGAACAAAAGGATACATGCTCACTTATCAGAAGTTTGAGAATTTGGAGATCATTGGGTACTCAGACTCTGATTTTGTTGGATGTCAAGATAGCAAACACTCCACATTTGGATACATATTTATGCTGGCTGGAGGAGCTATCTCTTGGAAGTTTGCTAAATAGACTCTCATAACTTCTTTGACCATGGTTGTGGAGTTCATTGCTTGTTTTGAGGCATCCAACCATGGGATATGGCTGAGAAATTTTGTCACTGGTTTGCGTGTGGTTGACGACATTGAAAGACCATTAAAGATTTATTGTGACAATAACTCAGCAGTTCTTTACTCCAAAAACAATAGGAGTGCAACCAAATCAAAGTTTATTGACATCAAGTTTTTGGTTGTTAAAGAAAGAGTTCAGAATAGACATATTTTCATAGAACATTTAAGGACTAATGATATGCTAGCTGACCTACTTACGAAAGGTTTGGTACCTAAAGTTTTTCATGAGCACATTGCTCAAATGGGAGTGACTCCTTATAGTACCTTAGTTTAGTGGGAGTCCCATTTATGTTCTATATATGCTTTATCTTTTTCAGATATTTGTATAGATTGATTTTCTATAAAATAAAGTTGAAGGTTATCATTTCATTCTGAGCTTGTTTTGTTTGCAATATTTATATTGTGTTTGGATTGATCTCTATAAAGAATAAAGTTTGGACTAGTTGGAAATGAACATGAATGAGATCACATTGCATGTTATTTTTATGCCGCTTATCCATATTTGATCTATGTCATCAAGTATATGTGACATTGGTGATCATTGTGGCTCAATCACGTTGGATTGTGAGGAAAGCTACAATGGTTTTGTGTCACTATATAAGATGGACCAGATTGTTTAAGAAAAGTCTAAAAGTAAATAACATACGGTTGCACGCCGAAAGACTTTTGCAATATAAATTATTAAGGTTAATATGAAGCTCAACTAGGAGATTGTTAGGAATTTTATAATTCCTAATTAATTAATTAGTGTGGGTTACATATTATATTTATCATTTATATTAGTTATTTACATTTATGTGCTCAATAAAAGTGATCTAATTTGGTGAGTCTATTGGACTATCATAAGAAATTAATATGGGCTTGATAAGCGGAAACCAGTTTGACCCGTTAGGAAATAATGAGAACTTTCATAGGTTAAAACCTAAAGCAAGGTTGTGGTCCCCAATACACCAAATCAGAAATTGTATTCTCTTCTCCCCATCTGACGAGAAACCTAAGGTCCCAAAAGGAAAATGGTGATTTGGTTGAGGAAGAACACAAAACTAATAGTTCCTCAGACTCATCAATTCTGCTGCTTATCATGGATCCAGGTATTTTTCACAACCCCTCTTGATAATCTAACGTAATGTGTTTCCAATGATTATTGGTATTTTATTAAGATCCCTAAAATCCCCAACAAAATACTCTTTGCAATCATGTGTACCCAAAAAAAGTACAATATTTTAACATGATATTATTATATTAAAATTTGAGATGAGAAGATATATTTCCATGGAAGAAGATGATAGTATTTTGTGACTATCTCTCTCACTAGTGGCAAATCCACATATATAGCCACCGGGATGATTGTGTAAAGATTTTTATTTTTATTCTCATAAAAAAATTGATGTTGCTCTCATAAGATTTTTTTAAAAATGTAAAAAATTATGAGAGACAGAAGAGAGAATAAATTAATACTAATTTTACTATCTTATGTTTTTAATTTGTTATGTCATTGACAATGAAAAAAATCATACTATATTTTTAAAATATGAAAATACATATTAGAGGACATTGTAATTTATAGAAACTTGCATATTTTGAATTTTTATCATGATTTTATAAAAAAAACTAATATTTTTTTCAATAAAAATATTATAAATTGTTTTTTTTGTTGCACTAAAACAAATTTTTGGATCCGTAAGTGTCTCTTACTGTAGTGTCCTTGTGTGATTCAACTTAATTACATAAATTTATGAAAATCCTTGCCATTTAATAAACATTTTTATACATGTAGTAGAAAATTACAACGAACAGGGAATGAGAAATTTAGCACGGGTTATATTACCTTAAGTTGAAAGCAATAAACAAAAGGATGAGATTTAGTGGGAGAGAACCTAACCCCGACCATGCAACACAAACTGAAGTTGGGGTTGAGAAACAACTAAAGGGTTTAACTCAATGCATATATAAAAGGGGTATGCCTGAATTCTTCTAAGACTAGAAATTAGCGAAAGTGTGAACAACTCGGTGTTTAAATCTTAGGATGAACCAACAAAAAATAGTGAAGAGTGTTTTAACACTTTGATTTACATTTCATTATTTTTCAAAAGCAAAAAACAAAAAGTCTTATATCAAAGCAAATATAAAATAATGAAGTTCTTTCTTTACCTTTTCATTTTCCTTCACACATCTTAACATTTATTTTATGATCATTAATGATTCTCCCAATCTATAGGTATTTGAACACACCTCTTATTATTGGTTAAAATTTATTAAAATAATTTTTTTTGATAAGTCTTACTTTTCATTTAATGATTCTTTCTTTTGATTGTATGATTTTTAATAAATTTTAACTATTAATAAAGTACATTTTAGAAAGAATATGTTGCTAGTACTTCTGTCCACTCCAAAATAACATGTTTTCTTGTTTATAAAAGGTATGCAGTATTCTTATTGTTGGTTCTAATTACCAATAAATAGAAAGAAACAAAAACTATCAAGAAACCATGAACGTTCAACGAGAAAGAAACGCAAAACCCAAAAGCAAGAAAGTAAAATGAGAACACAACGTAACTATGTGGTTAAGCCAATATAACCTACATCTATAGGAATAACAACTCATTCTGAAGTCAAAATCAACAAGATACAATAGAGAACCCCTTTGGTTCTACCCCTTATGCTCAAGAAGAACTCTCAACAAGAACCCAAACCTCATTCTCTATTTCTCTCTTCTTACCTAGTGTTTTCTCTTTTATATTTCTCACAACGATCACACTGCCTCTCAAACTGATTACAATTAGTTACACTTAAACAAAGATCCCATGACCTCTATTTATAGTCCCCAAGTCACCAAGACTTAACAACATAGGTCAAACAAAAAAACACTCGACAGTTTGATGCGTATCAGATTAATGAAACAAATTGTTCCATCTGATTGTCCTCAGCCTGATCACAACAGATGTTCCTCATCGAATTGAATGTCCATTAGACTGAACAATAGATTTTGAGTTACAGACAACAATTCTCCACCTTGACTCCAAATTTGAGATAGATGATTCCTTCCACCATAGCACTATTCTCTCACTTCTGAAATTGTGCTTCAAGATAAATTAATGAAGTCCAAGCAATGCTTTAACTTTGACCTTGATAGAGACTTTGTGAACACATGAGTAGGATTGTGTTCAGACACAATCTTTAAAATCTTAAGTTCTTCAAATTCAACCACATCTCTTATGGAGCGAAGCTAAACATTAATATGCTTTGTCCTTTCATGGTAAACTTGATGATTTGTAATGTGTATAACACTTTGGGTATCATAGTGAATTGTCATACAGTTTTGTACAATACTCAGTTCACCAATCGCCCATTTTAACCATAGAGCTTCCTTCACTCCTTTTGCAAGAGTAATACTCTGATTCAATTGTAGGTAGAGCTACCACATGCTATATAAGTTTGCTTTCCAACAAATAGCATTGCAAAGAGTGTAAATACATATCTAGATAAGGACTTCCTAGTATCCACATTCCTTACATAGTCTACATCAACATACCTGATAATAGCATCTCCACCTTGAGTTGCTTTCTTGTACTTCAAACTAGATTCTAGAGATCCATTCACATACCTCAATACCTACTTCAAAGCCTACCAATGAGCTTGACCCTGATCTGCCATAAACCTACTTACAATGCTAATAAAATGGCTAAGTCTAGCCTACTACAAACCATACCATACATGATGCTTCCTACTCCATTAGCATATGGAATAGTATCCAACTTTCTTTTTTCTTCTTCAGTATTAAGAGCTTGAGTAATTGAGAGCATAATGTGATTTCCCAAAAGTGTGCTTACAGGTTTAGATTGATGCATTCTAAACCTTTCCACTACCTTCTTCAAATAACCTTGTTGAGATAAGAACAATTCCCCTTTTTCTTACAATATCCATCCTAGGAATTCTCCTTGCAATACCAAGATCCTTCATCTCAAATTCTAAACTTAATCTCTTCTTGAGCATACTAATCTCATCCTTGCTTGAGCTAGCTATAAGAATATCATCTACATATAGGAGTAAGAAACGGACACATTGTTCTTCTTTTCTCAAGATGTAGACACAACTATCATAACTACTTTAAACCTATCATTAGAAGAAATTCATCAAACTTCTTGCACCACTAACGCAACCTTTATTTTAAACCATACAGTGATTTCTTCAATAGACATACCTTCGTCTAATCTTCTGCAAACCCCTCAGGTTGTTGCATATAAATGGTCTCCTCAAGGTCTTCATGTATGAAAGTTGTCTTGACATCCAATTATTGCAACTTCATATCATACTAATTTACAATTGCCATCAAGATCCTTATAGAATAGTGTTTTACCACAGGTGAGAAAATTTCATAGTAATAAACCCCCTCCACTTGTGTAAAACCCTTTGCCACAAGTCTTGCCTTATACCTTGCCTTCTCCTCACTTGAAATGCCTTCCTTTTTCTTGAAGACCCACTTGCATCCAACTACCCTATGATTTTTAGGTAGATTCACAAGCTTCCAAATCTAATTTTTATCCAAGGACTGCATTTCTTCTTTCATGGTTTGTAACCAATACTGATGTTATTTTCTTTTTATAGCCTCCTTGAAGTTCCTCGGTTTTGAGTCTTGAATTTCTTCAGCCACACTAAGAGCATAGGAAATGAGGTTAGCATATCCATACCTCTTTGTAGTTTTTATTATGCTTTTTTCCCTATCCCTTATTAGTTGAAAGTCAGGGTTTGTTATGGTTCAGCTTACTCTTTTCCCTATCTAATGCTTCATTTGATCTTATACGATAATCATCTTTTGAATCATGAGTAGGAGATTCCACCTCAAACCGGGCTTTCTCCTTGCTTCCTTCCAGGTTTTTTGCAAATTATCCCTATTCCGATTTCATTAAATGTGACATCCATACTGTTAAAGCATCTTGACTCTAGGAGCCAACTTTCACAACTTATAACCCTTGACTCCGTCTGTGTACCCAATAAAGGTACACTTCACAACTTGAGCCTTCAGTTTGTCTTGTTTGACATGTGCAAATGCCAAAGCACCAAACACTCTCCAGTTGGAAAAGTTTGTTGGTATCCCACTCCAAATTGCCATAAGTGTCCTAGATTCCAGAGCAGACGATGGGCATCTATTTATTAGATATACTGTAATATTTACAGCTTCACCCCAGAAACTTTTAGGCAAACATGCTCCTAAAAGCATGCACCTCACTCGTTCCAAAATGTTGTTGTTCATTCTCTTAGCTAGGCCATTTTGTTATGGAGTTCCTGCTACTATCTTATGCCTCTTAATTCCCAATTTCCTGCAAAACTCATTAAACTGTTTTGAAAGAAATTCCAACCTATTGTTAATCCTCAAAACTTTCAGTATGATTCCCCACTGATTTTCCACAATTGTGTGCCACTTTTTGAACCTTTGAAAGGTTTCAAAATTATTCTTTAAGATATAAATCCACACTCTTCTAAAGAAATCATCAATAATGGTGAGAAAATAGGAACCCCCTCCATGAGTCATCACCCTTGAAGGATCTCATATATCTGAATGAACATACTGAAAGGGCCTACTAGAAACATGCCTACCAATCCTAAATTTCACTTTATGAGACTTAACAAATATACAATGATCACAAAATTCTAGTTTATTCAGTTTGTCACCACTCAACAGATTTTGTTTTTCCAGTTCAACCAAGTCTCTTTCACTAACATGACATAGTCTTAGATGTCACCATTTAGTCTTATCCTATAATGCTTGATTAGCTACAAATTTGAGCAATAACAGTTGAGCCATCAAGAGTATACATACCATTCCTTTTAATACCCTTAGCAATAATTAAGGCTTCATTCAAAATCTTAATCAAACGATGTTCTATTTTGATTAAGTATCCCAAAATATCAAACATGATTATTCACAAAAGATTCCTTTTAAGTTCAGGAACATATCTCACATCTTGCAACAACATCTCCTGATCATAAAACATCTTTAGTTTGATAGTACCTATGCCTTGCACTTTGCATGATTTGTTGTTCCCAAGGAGTACTACTCTTCCTTCTTTTAGGTCTAAGGTCTCAAAGAAATCCTTTATAGGAGTACTCATTCTTTCTTGAAATGACCAATTTTATGACAGTTGAACTACTCTAGCTTTGACTTACTCCTTCATTTTGATATGAACTTCTTCCTTTTTGGTCCACTCATCTTGCTCCTTCCTCTTGAGATATTCAACCTTCCTCCACTATCATCTGCCTTTAACTCTTAGAGCTTTTGAAGCTCCTTAATCCGAATTGATTTTTTAATCTCTTCCTAAGTAATGGTTTGATCCCTCTTATATAGAAAAACATCCTTGAAATGCTCAAAAGACTTTGGCAAAGCATTGAGAAGGAGGAGGGGCTTGTCCTCATCATCAAGTTTTTTTTTCAATATTTTCCAAGTCATCAAGAATCTTGTTAAATCATCATGTTACTCTGTTATCAATCTTGATTCTGTCATCTTGAAAGAATACAATTGTTGCTTCAAACAGAGCCTGTTCACCAAGCTTTTTGTCATATACAAAGATTCCAATTTGACCCATATTTTAGCAGCAGTCTTTTCTCTTGTTACTTCCCTTGGTGCCATATCACCAAGAGACAAGATTATGGCACTTCTTTCCTTGTTTATCATATTGTTCTTCTTTTTTTTGTGATAGAGTGGGAGACATGTGTGTCTCCCCCTTCAAAACTTTTGTGCATCCTTGTTGCACCAAGATGACTTGCATCTTGATCCTCCATAACTCAAAATCATTATTTCCAAAAAACTTCTCGATATCGTACTTGGTACCCATGGTTCACCTTTCTTGTTTTCTTGATTTCTTTTCTTTCTTCCCTATAGACGACGCCGCTTTTTGGTTCTAATTACCAATAAGTAGAAAGACATAGAAACTACCAAGAAACCATAAATGTTCAACAAGAAAGAAACACAAAACTTAAAAGCAAGAACATAAAACAAGAACACTACGAAATTATGTGGTTTAGCCAATATAGCCTACATCCACGGGAATCACAGCTCCATTCTGAAACCAAAATCAACGAGATACAATAGAGAACCCCTTTGATTCTGCCCCTTACATTCAAGAAAACTCTCAGCAAGAACCAAAGTGTCACTTTATGTTTCTCTCTTCTACCCAGTGTTTTCTCTCTTATGTTTCTCACAACAATCACATTACCTCTCATACTGGTTACAATTAGTTGCACTTAAACAAATATCCCATGACCTATATTTATAGTCCATAAGTCAGTAAGACTCAACAAGATAAGCCTAACAGAAAACACTCGACACTCTTATGCATATCAGATTAATGAAATAAACTATTCCATCTAACCGAGGATTAGATTGTCCTCAGTCTAATCACAATAGATGATACTCATCAGACCAAACATCCATCGGACTAAACAACAAATTTTGAGTTACAAACAACACTTATATCCAATCACCAATAATTTTTCATTGCTTACAAATATACTTATTGACTATGATGATTTTTGCTTATACTCTAAAACTTTAGACTAAGAGCAAATTTGAACTTAAGATTTAAAGGCATGAAAATCCCCTAAAGGTACATACACTATTCTCTCTTTCAACCTATGTTTTGCATTTAGCCTTTAATTTTTTTTGTTAATGTTCATCATTATTGACAAATAATAATATCATGACTTAGTTAGATTTTTTATCCCTAAAATATTCATAAATTCTTTTTCATGTTATTCCTATTTATTTATTTTTAACTTTTTGCCAATGAGTTTAGGTCACTATGACATTGGTACAAAATATCTATTATTTTTGTTGATGATTAATTTCTATCGAAGAATTTTTTACCACCTTTAGTAGTGTTTTCCCTCTGAATTACATTTTTCATCCACAATGCTTGAATTGAATACATTGTTTAAGGGGATTAAGTCCATTAATACTCGGATCAACGACTTGTTGATCACCAATGAGTTTTACATAAAACATTTTTTTTGTTATCAAATGATATTTTCTATTTTTTCCATTTGATCCCTCTAAACGAGATATCAATTATGAAACTTATGATATTTAAGATAATTATAAATGAAAAATTAATGATATTTAAAATGATTAAAAAAACTTATAATTTTTAGAGTCTCCAAATAGGAAATGAAAATTACAAAAGATGGTAAAGAAGAATATTATATCATTATTTGAATGACTTGTCTAAAAAAATAAAATGAGAGGTCAAATAAAAAAATTATGAACTTTAAGAACTAAAAACTTCAATTAAGTTATCATATTACAATGTAATTATTGACATCTATAACCCAATGAAGTTTAAAACTTAGTGCAAGTTTGGTTAAGATTTATGAAATTTTTGAAAAACAAATTATTATTTTTTGTATTTGTTCTGTTCAAGATGGATGAAGTGATAAATTCAAAATGGATTGCTTCCTAATCCTAAAATGGTTGTTGACTAATCTGAATGGGTAACTGGTCTCCCTCGATATCAATCAAAGTTCTGTTAGGGGTGTTTACAAGTCGGTTTGGTTCGAATTTAGAAGAAAATAAAATCTTAAACTAATTGATTTTAATTGGTTCATATTTTAGAATATTTTTTGTCTAACTCAAACCAAACCAACCCGATAATAAATGAGTTGGTTTGGTTTGATTTGAGTAATTGGATATCCGATCAATTTTTTAAAAAAATTGAAAAAATTAAAATAACATGATTTTCCCAATTTTGAGAAATAATGATGTCATAAATAATGTAAACATGTTTTAATGTTATTGACTTATAACCAAATAATAATAGTATAAATTAGGAAAAATAACACATGGTTAATTGATTAAATCATAAATCTCGATCTATATATAATAATTAAAAGGAAACAAACTAAATTGTTAAAGTAAAACACAAATGAAAGGATTCAAAAGAGCACAATAATAGGTAAATTAAGCATTGAAAAAAAAATAGATATATGATTGGTTTGGTTCATATTTCAATTGGTTTGGTTCGGGGTTAACTCAAATTCAAAAGAAAAATTCAATTGGTTTGATTTAGATTGTCAAGTTCATAATGATTTTTGCATATTATTAAAATTCAATAATTACTCCCTCCATTCCTATATATAAGACTTAATTACATAATTCATGAAGATTAAGAAAAGTAATTAGTTTAATTAATAACAATAAATTTATAATTTTTTTCCAAAATTATCATTGTGATTAATATTTATCACTTTTCTAATTGTTTGTCAATACATTCTCTCTCTTATTTAAATTAGGGGTATTTATAGCCTAAAAATAATTAATGCAAAAAATATTTTAAATTGAGTCTTATAAAAAGGAACAAATATCCTTTCAAACTTGTGTCTTATAAATAGGGATGGAGGGAGTTATTAATAAATAAAAATACCTTTTTTTTCAAAAGTAGTAGATAAAAAGAAACAAAGTAATACTCTCTCATGTCCTTAACTTTTTCATCTCAAATATAAAAAAAATTTAATTACCTATGCTTTATTTAATGAGATTCTCTCTAAAATATACTTCATTTAATAAGGTCAATTTTTTTTTATGTTTGATATCAAATTTTAATAAAAAAATAATTTAAGAAATATATTTATTTTTTAATTAAAAATAACACAATTTAATTAATTAAGTTAATTATTTTTCTTAATAAATATGAAATATTTTTTTTACTTATAATCGAGACCAAAGAGAATATATTCTAATAAATTTCAAAAGACTATCCTGATGAATCACTTACATTTAAATTTCAAGGATTCTTTTTACATTTAAGGGGGTTCAAGTTCTAGCAACTTGAATTAAATTCTCGTTGGCTTTACTTTTGTTTCTAAGCGCATGTTAATGCTATGAAATTTGCATATCATTAAAATTAAACAAAAACACGTGGAATCTAGATTGTTTAGATAGATCCTTGGGCCATTAATTAATCATCTATAATGTACAGAAGCTAGTTGAGTTAGTGTTAGTGGAGACCAATAGCTGGAATTGCAACGGTACACAGAGGTCCACTTATAATTGTACTCTCAACCATCTGGACCATAGGCCATGTGCTCTTGATACAGGACAGGAATTCCTTGGAGAGAAAGAACCCAAGGGGCACCAATGATTATTCGAATAATAACTAAATAAAGAGTTTAATAACTATTCATTGTGCTTTACATTATACCAATCAATCAGAGAAGCAGCATAATTAAATTATTTATATTATTAGAGTATAATTTATTTTATTAATTATTTTATATTATTAATGCATAATTGTTAATGTATAATTTATTTTCTTTTGTAATAAAGTACTTTTTTAATGAAAATTTAGATAAATGAGTCTTGAGAATTTATTAGGATCTGAATAAAGATACTTTACACGTTACTTACTAATAATTTTTTAATAAAAATCAAATTCACATTCTTCTTATATATGAATTTGTTTTTTTGTTTTTTTATAAACTTGACAAATCATTGACATGTTAAATAAAATACTAATATAAAAAGTAAATATCTATTCACTCAAATTATTTTTCACACTTAAGATTTATTTAATGCATGGAATAGTCACTTAAAAATTTACATAATGAGTATTATTCCATTTTGTTACCTGGTGGTTTTAAGGACTGTTTAATATGGTTTTTTGAAATTAAAAATTTGTTCATAAATATAAAATGCATGGTGAAGGGTGCTTCCTAAAACTGAGTTGTTTATAAAAATTATACTACAGATATAAGGAATTTAATTCTATTGCATTTCTTTCTTTTCTAAAAGTAAAATGATAATGCATATATGTTATTCTAATTTAAATTATAGAAGTGCTATATAGAATCACATTTTCTAACATATTTCTTATTATTAATTAAAATTTATTGAAAGTTATAATTCTTTTTATCTCACCATTTATTTTATGATTTTTTTTCTTCTGATTTTGCATTTTGTTGAATAAACTAATTATAATTGATAGAATGTATTAGTCAATGTCTCAATACACACTTACCATCTTAGAAAGGACACGTTACTATCTTAGAAGGGTAAAAAAAAAACTACTCCTAAAGTATCTTTAATTTATAGAGAAAGAAAAAATGCCCCTGATAATATAATAAAAGAAACACTATTCTAATAAAATATATTTAACCTATATCAAACTGGTATTGACTTTCCTTTTTCTGTCTGCTAGGCACAAGTTTGCTATTATTATTTTTGTTACTCATTAAAGAGTATTTGGTAAGAGATTTTTTTTTTATGTTTGAGAATTATGAATATTTAAAATCATATTTCCTTGATGAAGAAAATTTGTTTGATTGATCGTTAAAAATTTTAGATAATTTTTTTAGGAATCAAAAAGTTATGTGATATTTTTATCAGTAATTTTAATTATTAATCACAATAAATAATTTAACAAGAGTAATATCATGTTTTTATTACAGTAAAACAAAAATTACCCCTCCATAGGAACGTTTTTGTGGGAATATGAGTTAAAAACGATTATGTAAATATGTTACTTAAAAATAGATATAAAACATGAAAAATTAAGTTTTTCAAATTTAGGATTCTTGGAAAATTCAAAATTTTTGCTCTTCTAAACGCTCCATATAATATTGAAGGTACCCTTCTATTTGAAAGTGCTTTAAATTTTGTAGAGGACTCAATATTTTTGTATTACATGAGTTTTTATGCACATTAACGTTATAATAATCAGTTGATAGAGAGACACTTCAAGTCTCTTTCTGTGTTATTTTTTTTGAAGTAAAAAAAAAAAAGCAATGGAAGAAGGTAACAACAACAGTAATAATTTAAAGACATATAAAAATACAATTATACATGAAAGTGTAATTTTAGAATAGGTAATGTTTCCACTAAAAAGAATATTTTTTTTTATTCAGAGTTATAGATTAATATCTTATCTTCAAAATTAATTGAATATATAATAGAAAAAGGGCATCACATTATTGTACAATTAAAAGTTTTTTTTTTCAGTTCGTGTATCGCGCGTTTTAGGCTATTCGGCCACTGTCCGTCATTGCAACGTTACGCAAGACCCTAGCTACTTGTATAGTGTACATTCAACCTTTTTGGTCCACATGTATATTGGCAAGTGATCAATTATTGTAGTTTCTGCCTTTGGCCATGAAGAAAAATGAGGGTTTCCTAGCGTAAAAAAATAGGAATGAAGTACGTGATAAAGACGTACCGTTGTTTTTTTAATTTTTAAAACATAAAATAAATAAACTTAGGTGAACTCATTTCTTTTTTTGGAATTGGAAAACATTAGCAACACACTTTACTAATTTAGAATATATACTCTTTGTTATTGGCAAAAATATGTTACAAATAACAAAATTTGATAAGTTTCCCAATTTTGTAGTTTTCAATGAATTTTAATTAATAATAAAGAATATGATAAAAATAATATATTAGAAAATATGTTATTAATAGTTTTTTTTATATATATTTTTATTTCTTTTTTGTGAAGAGTAACGGTTTTTTTAATTTACTTAAATATTAATGATAATATAAGAAACTCTCTATTTTTTTCATTATGTTTTATATACCATTAAATATTCAAAGAAGTTGGACGATTTTGGAAAGAGGGCTTTTGTTGCATATATTAATCTTACGTGGTTCAAAGACCAGTAGCAATTGTACCAAATAAAGAAGTTGCATAGCCTACCAAAAATGTGCTTGACATAAATAAATCATCGAAATATTTATTTTTATATCACTAAAAAATAAAGAGAAGTCATTTTTCATTTACCCTCAAAAGTCAATAAAATAAACATATGAAAGAGTTAAGAAGATCATTACTAGCTAATTATTACTTTGTGTAATGTAATGTGAGTATAAGCCAAGTTGCTTTTTCTACAGATCGACATATTGCCAAGTAATAACCAACCACGTAAGCCTCCCATGATCTTAATTTACAAAAAGAGGGGACAAAAAACTGAAAAAAAAAGAGTGTAAATTTTTCCTTTGTTTCTCCTTGGATTTCATCTTGAACGCATGAAAAACTTTGGTTTTTCACTTTCTACCCCCACCAAAAAAAAAAAAAAAACTAAAGAAAGAGTTGAGACTGCAAGAGATCATAGTAGTTGGCAGCTTCATCTTCAAGGTCCCACAACAAACCATCACAAAAGGAAGAAAACATGTCCCCACCGTTGAAATTGAACCCATCTTCACCATGATCGAGTGATTCATCCTCTTTATTTGGAATCCCAAGTTCATCATCAGAAGCTTCAAGAAGGTGTCTCATGACCCCTTCTTTGTCATCATGTTCCTCCACCATGTTACTAGAATATTGAGTTGTTGAGGATGAACAAGACTCTAAATTATTATTAGTTGTTGTTGTGGTGTTGGTGAGGTTGTGTTGGCTCAAAAGGGTATCCGAATCATTGGCACAATTGGTGATTTCTTGTTGGAGGGCAGTGATGAGAGGAGAGAGGTCTTGTGTGGAGTCTTCTTCCTCTGATTCAAGGAGGGATAGTATGTGGTTGTATGGCATGTGCCTCTTTGATGAGGACTCTAGTAATTCATAACTATCTAATGATGCATCTTTGTGCTCTAGGGTCTCTTCTTCTCTTGGCCTCTTTGGTACCACCCTTTCCTCCATTTTGTTAGAAAAATGAAATAAAAGGAGGGAAGAAGGAAAGGAGTAGAAAAATGGGGTGAGTGTTGTGAAGTGAGAAGGAGCAAGGGAAGGTACACAATTGGTGGGAGAGGGTGATGAGAGAGAGTGCGGTGTGGGAAGGTATATATAAAGAGTGGAGGAGGGGAGAGAGCAAGTTTCGGAGTTTGTGGTCAATAAGTGGAAAAGAGAAAGCAATTGGGGAATATTACCGGGGAAACTTTGTAAAGTGTGTTCCTTGGACTAGGGTGAGAGCAGGGGATTGAGACGCTTAGAAATTAATTAGAATATTTCCTTGAAATAAATGAAAATTAATGAAAGAAAATTAGAAAAGATAAATCAACTAACTATTTCTATTCAATAATTTTTGTAGTAAGTGGAAACAAATTTATATGTAACTGAGAATGGAAAAATGTATCTTCTTATTTTAATAAATTCATCTATATGCGTCAAAATTTTATATTTTACCTCCCTTAATTTTATATATTTGTACCCTCTCACTTACTTTCACGTGAATGCACCTCTTGTTTTAATATTTCTGTCTCTATTTTATGTTTTTATCTCATTATTTCTTTTTTCACTTTTTTATATATTTATTATTAATTTATTTACATATTTTTTTATTAGATATATTTTTTTAAAATAAATTGCCCCTACTAGCCTCAGGTCCTAGATTTGCTGCTGGTTGTAAGTTAATTTTTTACAAAAACTAAAAAATTAGTAAAGAGATAAAAGATTGTGGCAATTTTACAAAATTAAGTTTATCATCCATTGTGTTATATATATATATATATATATATATATATATATATATATATATATATATATATATATATATATATATATATATATATATATATATATATATATATATATATATATATATATTTTTAATATAGTGAGTATATATATATATATATATATATATATATATATATATATATATATATATATATATATATATTTAAGATAATGAGGCTTGCTTAAAATGTGTATGAAAGAATGACTCGAAGGATATAGTAAAGGTGATAATATATGTTAAATTTGTGAAAAAAAAGTTATGTTTAATTTTTACAAAAATATATTTTTTGTGAACATCATTAATTTTAAGGATGACTAAATATTAAATTGAAGATTAATATTATAAAGAGATATCTCGAAAGTTCACTCAGAGAGTAAAAGATGTTAATTGTGTAGTGGTTACTAAAACAAGAACAAATGTGTTAAAAATGAATTGCTTGTACTTCTCCTTATTTTATAAAAAGCCATTTGTTTTAATCCTTTCTTGCTTTATTTGTCATTGTCGGTTTGCATATCTAAACAATAAACAAATAAATGAATGTTGTTTTATTAACTCAAGGACTAATAAAAGGATCTTTAAAAATTCAAGAGCTAAAATCTTAGCATCATAATTAAGGACTAACTTAAGAGTTTACTTCAAATAAAAGATATATTAGTGAGTTGTTGCAACTTAATTATTAGTAGTCTTGAGTATTAATAAAAAAAAATAGTAGTCTTTAGTTAGTCTTGAATTATTCTTGTAAATTTACTTTTATTTTAGAAAAAAAATTATTATTAAAATAAAAGCAATAATTAATGTTATATATGTAAATAAATTATAAATTTATTTAAATCTGTTTTATTTATCTCTCACTAATAATATATTCATTTATTTTCAAAAAACAAATTACTCGTTTTACCAACGGGTAGTTGATTTAAGTTGTATATATTTAATTTTTTTTTCAATATTTCATATTCAAATCCTACATATTTTCAACCTGAACATAATCAATGTTTATAAATGATACATTGCTTTTAAGGGATTTATAAATGATACATGTAGTTTAGGGAGAAAAATGCTCACTATAATGGAGTTAAATGTGTGAAATTTCTATACTAAAGGTACATGAAGTCTTCTTCAATAACACACCCAACTTTTGTTTTTGCCTTCTTTGTGTGTAACATGCATTTTCTTAGTTAGTCCTGCTTTGCATCATCACCGTAGGATCAGATATAAATGGGGACACCGTGTCCATAACTTTTTTTTTTCCTTAAAAAATTTATACGCTACGATAGTCTCGAAGATTATGAATAGGTAGCATATTTGTTTTGTTTTTTTCATTAATAGTTATAAAATATTATTATTTTATTAATTTTAGGTAATTTTCATATAACAAATAAAAATAAAATAAAATAAAATAAATATTTTTTACAAATAATTCAAAATAGAAAAGCATTTTGTCAAATCAAATATAACCTTAACTTTACGTGAAAATTGAGAAGAAAGAATACAGATAAAGAAAAATAGATGCTAATACAGAAAAGGCTAATATCGGAGACAAGTAATTAACTTAGTTTAAAACTAAATTTTATATTTTTTTATTTCTCCTTCATTAATTTCTTATTCTTCAATTTTTACAAGCTAATTTGTTGTCATAAAAATTTAATTAATTTACTTCACAAATAGTTAAATGTCCGCAATTGATAAATGATTTAAAATATTAATTTAAAATGATTTCAATATATATTTTTCAAAGGAAAGTAACTCAATTTATTTTTTATTTAGTAAAAATATAAATAAATTACTATTTTAAGAAATTAAGAATATAACTTTTCTCCCCTACTAAAAAAATACGAGGTGGATTGTGGCGTAGAAGTGGCTTATTTCTTTGCTTGGTGAAAGTAAGATATTTTATAGTAAAAAATGATAAGATTTATCTCAACTCGTAGAAATTACTGAAATAATAACTTATTCCGCTGAAATTTTAATATCATTCCTTTTCTGTGATCAGATTTCATTCCTATGTTGTATTGCGCTTTTCTTATCAGTGTGAATATACAATTACATTCCGTGTTGACTCCCCAGGCTACACTGTTTTTTCTTTCTTTCCAAAAGACATCATTTAATGAATAGTAAGAGACTTCCTTCTAAAAGAAAAATATCAATAATAAAAGACCTTTTTTTTAGACATAAAAAATTATTAAAGTACTGATGCCATACTGGTGCCTGTCTATTCGATGTCTTTTTTTTTTGTTTAGGATTTTTTGTTTTGGTTTTGGATTATCATTTAATGATATATTAAGTTATTAAGGAATTTTGAATGTTAAAAATAAAATTCAAATAAAATTCAATTATTTAATAATTTCTCTGTACATCATTCTGTGCAGCTAAGTAAACTAAACACATATTGAGATTCATATGCATCTTGAAAAATATCATCATTTCTTTTTAATTCAGCATTTTTTCTTATTCAGATCTTGGAAAATATCATTTAAAAACTAAGAAAGAATTTTGTTTGTGGTTCCTTTGCTAATTGATATATTTTAAAGGATAACTAAGTTAATAGATTTTATTCTAAGTTTCTTTTGAATAATATTAAAATTAAAAGATAAAATTTTGTAATTATTAATTAATAAGTTAGCTCATTAAATTCAAACTTTTAGTACTAAATATATCTACAGTTTTTTTTTTAATATATGGGATAAAGATCAAGTCAAGAATAATCATTGATAACTACAGTCCTTTTTTGTATATTTTGAATTCAACATTCAAATATTTTGATATTATCTCAATGATAATGCACGCTAAATTTTAAATAAATTGTATTGGACATTTGTAGTCATATAATCTTGTATTCACCGGCCGTCTACTCATATTTTAAAAAAAATTATATATTTAATCTGTTCAACAATAAGAATTTAAAATCTAACAATTGAATTATTAATATATATATATATATATTAATTGTTAAATAAAGTTCTTAATAGAGTTAATTTTCCTCTCAATAATATGGTGCGTGTATACATGCTCCCTCAGGGAAAACTTTTTTATTTTAGTCAATCCCAATAAAGTAGAATATGAATTTGGGGAAATTAGTGTAGGTGGTGGACAGTGGGGTCTCTTTAGAAACAATGTGGTGGACTTGTGAGCAAACTTCAGTTTTGTTTTCTTGGTCAAGTGATATGGTGGAAAATCACATAGCATTGAGGCCACCTAAAAATGGAGAAGCATGGATAATGAGGTGTTAATAAAAAATGAAAACGAGAGCAACGCGTAGAACTGAAGGGATGTTATTTCATTACATGGCAGGGTGGAAAGGAAATCATATTTAGGGTGTCTTTGGTTTGCATTTTCATTTTCTGTTTTTATTTTCTGAAAATTGTTTTCATGTTTAAAATATTAGAATTCTGAAAATATGTTTGGTTTGACTTCTTATTTTTTGTTTTCATGAAATAAAAATACTGAAAATTTATAATATATTGACTTTTTGTGTTTTTGTATTTTTAAATTTGCTTAAGATTGTCACCACAATTTTATTCTAACCAAACTGAGATTTCTGTTCTCAACTGAAAACACTGAAAACGAAAATTTATTGTTTTTATTTTCTGGTTGTTTCATATTTTTATTTTCACTAAAAATATTTCCAGAAATCCAACCAAACACATTTTTATCACCGATTCCTGTTTTCAATGAAAATGAATACAGAAAAATAACCAAACAAAACATCCCATAGATATTTGAAAATTATCTAGAGAGAAGTCAAAATCATACTGGATTCATTTTACACGCACGCGTTCCAACTATATTGTTTTTTACTGTACGTTCCAACTACGCTAGCATATATATTGTGCGAACTAGACTAATATTAAAGAACAAAAATGTTTTTTGCTTTAAAGTGTGTATGCGTGTAGTGCAAAAGCTAGACTAAGGTTTTTTTTTCCCACAGTTATGAGATTCTTTTTTTTGTAAAGAAAGCTAGATTAAGTTTGGTTAAGATTAAATTATTTGATAATTTTTAATTGGAATTTTTAATTATGTTCGTAAACTTGTATTTAATATTTTTTAATTAAATCTTTCAGTCTAATTATCGTTAAGAAAATTAATCATAAATAATTAATTAGAATTGTAGTCAAAGGATTACTACTTTTGACATACGTGTTGTAACTGATGGTAAAAATGTCTAACACAATAACAAAATCTCAATAAAAGAATAAAAAATAATGTAAAAATATTCTCCCAAACTAATAAGAATATGCGAAAAATATCAATAAAAATAGAGTAAAAATATAACCACAAAAATGTACAAAAGATGTACAAATTTTCAATGTGAAAAGTCCCTCAAAGCAAGGATAAAAAGCACGAATTATCAAGACCAATCAAATAGCTCCACTATGATCAACAAAAGATACAAAAAGGTCTCCAACAAGTGCACAAAACATACATATAATTAGCCAAAGCACCAATGCTCACAAATAAGAAACAAAAAGATTAAAAACCCCAAATACAAAGCAGAATAATGTGAAGTACTTATCTCCCTCTCTAGACTTCGTTTTGATGATCCAACCAGACAAAACAAAATTTCATGTCATGAACCCGATCCAACAGTGAACAATCATGCAATTACAATCCAAAAATCTTCTATCTGGTGGTGTGCAAAAATCACAATGAATTTTTGTCTTCTCTCTCACTATTTGTTGTTGTATGTTTCATTTTAACGAGTCTTTCTTCTTATCCTAATCTTATCCCTCTCCACTAAGTTTAGTGAGACATAATGGGCCAACATATTTGTCCATTTTTCCACATAGGAAGGGAGTCCTGGTCCATCAAATCTCCCCCTCACAATGTGGAGGTGACCGTCAAATTGGCGATCTCACAACAAGCTTCAAACTTTCCTCTTAATAATGCCTTAGTCATCATATAAATGCCATTATCATCAACATGAATTTGGGCCAATTCCAACAACTTAGCATCCAAAGTATCCCGTATTCAATGATACCACTCATCAATATGCCTGGGAACTTGAATGAAAAGTTGGATTTTTACCAAGATGAATAGCATTCTGGCTATCCACAAATAGTAGATAATTCTCCTTAACAAAACTAAACTTATGCAAGAATTTCTTCACCCATAGCAACTCCTTGCATGCTTCAGTAATGACAATGAATTTTGCCTCTGTAGTAGACAAAGCTACACACTTCTACAGCCTAGATTGCCAAGTTACAACTCCCCTACAAATTTAACCAAATAGCCCGAAGTGGACTTCCTGGAATCAATGTCTCTAGCAATATTTGAGTCTAAATACCCCCACCAAAGTAGGCTTATCACCCCAAAACAAAGCCTCATGTCAATAGTACCACAAAGATATCTCATAATCCATTTCACAACATTCCAATGTGACCTGGGTTTGATAGAAATCTACTAACTATGACAACAACATGTGCAATATCCTTTCTTGTGCACACCATTGCATACATGAAACTACCCACAACAGATGCATAAGAAACCCGTTGTATATCTAATTTCTCAGCTTCATTTGGTGGACTCTGTTTAGAACTTAAAATGAGTAGCAAGAGGAGTACTCACCACCTTGTCCTTTTCCATTTAGAATCTCTGCAACACTTTTTTAATTATGTAGTGTTCTTGTGACAACAATAATTTCTTCTCCTTCTTGTCATGTATGACTCTTATACCAATAATATGTTTAGCAGCTCCTATGCCTTTCATGGCAAATGACTTGCCCAATATTGCTTCTTTGGCCTGTCAATCCTGGAAACATTTTTCCGTACGATAGGCATATCATCAACATACAATAACAAGGAGTTTATTCATTATTTGGAATGAAACTATTTTGTATTATTTGTGTGAAACTATTTTATATTGTCAGTGCATGATCATCAAACTTTTGTGTTTATTCATTATTTAAGGTGATGTAAAATTAATTTAATAAGCAGTTTTTCATCGAAAAAAATTCTTATTAATGAGAAAATATAAGATATTGAAACAATAAATGCATTGATAAAAATTAAATGATTAATACAAATTTTATTGGATTAGATTAAAGAATTATTGTTTGGTTCACTATAAGAAAAACATAAATTAGCCAAAATCTAACACTAATAATGGCTATGTTAGCATGTGGTATCGACGACCACAAAGTTGTTGTAAATGAGTTCATGTTGGCCAGAAGAAGTCGTTTGATATTAGTATTGGTAATGTTAGCACTTAGGCCAATAGTAAATAACAAGAAAAGAAAACTATTGGTGAGAATAAGGTGTCTCCATTCATTATTAATAATGCAAACTAGAATGCTCAAAACTAAAAAAACCTTACCCAAAACCAACAAACCAAACCAAAATAGAAAAGCCATAGCTCAAAACCTAACCCTAAACCTAGAAACCCCATCACCATTACAACACCGAACCCATCATCATCATAGCACAAAACCTGCCACCATGACATCCTAGTCCTTACACTCACTGGAGATCGAACCTATCCTTATGATATTATGGCTCAAAGTCAAAATCAATTGTTAACAAAAAAAAAGAAGGAAACAAGAAACCCATTGGTGACAACACTATTGGCATCAACCTACCATGTGTAAGCTTTTTTCCCATTTTTAAATAGCTTTCACTATTCTTATAGAGATTGGGTTTAGCCATAAGTAAAGGGCATGAGGTTATGAGTTCAGTGTCAAGGGGAGGGTTAAGTTTAGTTAGGAAGGTGTGAGAGAGGGAAGATTAGAATTGGAAGTTTAACGGTATATGTGTCAAGGTTTTTGGGAAAAGTGCATGGGGTTTTGAATTTTGGGAAAATGGAGAGGGAGATATGAGAGTTTGGCACCAAATTTTCATAAGAAGTTATGTTGTCCTAGTTTATGCTTAGATTTTTCTTCAAAAATGATTAAGTAGAGTTAACTTAGTCATCACTATTTGCACTAATCTCAATGTCATCACTTATTAGTGTTAATCAAACAATAATCATTGTCAAATAAAAATGAAATGGATAATTAAAAAATGGCAAATGCTTTGGGCATTGGTTAAGGAACTAGAAGGAGAAAAGTCTTCATTGGGATCCACAAAATTGTGCTACTCATGACTTTTTTACACTCCCCTATGATTTTCACAATAAATATTTTCTCCTTTTAGGGCATTGGTTAGCAAGATCCTAAAAAATAACAAAAATCATATTTGTGTTGGTTTAACACCTATTGACCTATACTAATTAGTTGTAGTGTTGTGGTTGTAACTAACAAATCGATGTTAAAAATTTGTTTCAATTGTTTGTGGTTTTGAACCTAAGCAAAGGTATCGAATATGTACGACAATGGTATTAGTCTAATATCAACAAATAATGAAGTGGTGAGTATAGTATTATCACATGAAGGCTTAGTTGATTACTAAATTTTAAGAATTGGTTAAGTGAATCGGATATTGAAAACGTTGTCTCTAGTTAATTGTAAAATGTTAATAAAAAAGTAAAAACTAACTATTAAAAGATAAGACACAAAGATTCAAGAAAGACAAGGTAGATCAAGATCCTCTAATTCTTCATTCCTAAATCACATACTCTCACAATCTTAATCTCACACATTGAATCAATGTTCAAATGCGCTAAATAACTAGCTCCAATTTAATGACTAATTCTTTCATTACTGTTAAAATTATGGACTATATTTGTTGAAAGTGTTTAAGTGTCTTATTGCTCATCAGCTACAAATAATATATATAAGAAAAAGAATACAATAAGCAAGAAGAAAAGATAAGTTCAGACTAAGGGAACCTACTCCTACTTAGGCTTTTCAGAGTACACAAAAACAACATTTTTGAAACCTTTACAAGATTACTTCGACAAAATGATAAAACTAGCTTATATTCTAACACCCCCTCAAGCTAGAGCATATAAACTAAATTCTCCAAGCTTGGAACATATGAATTGAAGCATAAAAAAATAAAAAACAACTCCAAGATAAAGGACTCCAGTGTGCATAATACAACACCATAAAACTCAAGATTCTTCTTCTAACTCAGATGTTGCGAAGAAGCCAAACAATGGATTCAAGGTCACCTCAAGTAATTCTACTCAGAATGGATTCAAGGTCACCTCAAGTAATTTTACTCAGAATGAAAATCCCAACAATAATTATGTCCAAGAAGGAATGCAAGAAAATGTTGAATAGTCCAATAATGACAACACTGCTAGCCATGATGTTCAACTCAATTTTGCTGAGCAAAACAAAGATATAACAATAATTATGCTAACTTGAATGGCTTTAACAACAATGAAAATGCAAATGCTAACAAAAATATAAACAACACAATGGGACTTAAAACAAGTAGAGGAAGACGATTGTTGAAAACAATTGGGATAAAATTATATCCATGATCCCAGTGGTTGGGATTAGAAAGAAATTTTTGAATAAGGCGATTCTTCACTAGAATGTACCCAAGGTCAACAACAAATTCAATGATTGGGACATTGTAGTGCATCTGGGACAAGGATGGATGAGGCCGATGCAACTACAACAAAGATGAACGAAGCCATATCTCTAATAGCCTCCTACAAGCTGGAAGGTGATCATCACAACACTTCTAATTTGGGATGAACAATACAAGTATCAAATGAAATTGGAATACAATGAAATATGCCAAAAATACAGCGACAAAAGATAGACAAACAATGACTAAAAAATATCCAAAGTCAATTGACATATATTTAATGTACTGTCCTTTGTTACAATAATAAATCATATAAGATTAAATTTCAAAAGCCAAAAAGGTTTGAAACAACATTCTTTACATATTAAACTATCTAATATATTCCATTTGTGTATTAATTGAATCATGAAATCTAAAACTCAAAAGATTGTTAATGACTATAAATAAAAAACAATAAAATTTATTCAGCTACAAATGATCCTTCATTCTAATAAATCCTAACCAATCTAAAACCAAACTAAATAAATGAGATAATAATTGTTTAAATCTCCTTATTTCAATGATTTTGTTTCCATGCTTTGAAAACAACGATAACTAATGAGATATATAACCTAAGTGAATAAAATATTCAATTATAAAATAGTTCACAAACTGTGTTGTTCTTAGCTGACACAGTAACTGGAAAAATCAACCATGATATTTACATTCTTCAAAGACAACGCCAGTGGTAATATGAATATCTTAAAAATAATAATTTCCTCATAACAATATATTATAATGTTGTCACACACACTTTTTATATAACAACAATTAATCATTGTTAATATCACAATCAATCTACACAACATTAAATCAATCAAATTCTATGACATTCATCATCATGTGGAGATATAATCATTCTTAGAAGAAGTTACCTCAACCTCTTGTGGGCATAAAGCCAATCATGTGGAGCATCAATTCAATCTCACACGTAGATATATTTTTTCCTCTAAGAAGTTAGGTCAATCTCCTATTATCAAGCAATTGCATATACAAAAGACATGATATCAAACATATTTAGTTTAATAAAATCATATGAAAAACCCATCACAATTCAATCAATTATTAACATTCACCAAGCAAACATGATCCATCTCAACCAATCTTTAAATTATAAAATCATGAGCACCAATTATTAATAATAATAATATATTTCACGTGAGATACATATAGTAGCCATGAAATATCAAGGTAAGCAAATAATAATAATAATAGTTCAGGTAAGGCACATCAGAGGAGTCTTGAATCCTAAGGCAACCATTTAATACATTTGCATTTTGAATTACAAGCTTTTAACCAATCCCAACTAATGATTCTCTCATAGTAATTATATGTATATTAATGCAGCAAATTTAATGAAGTTGTACAACCCCAATTCATGAGTTCCGATCGGGTTTGACAACACAATTTTACGGCTTTCATCAATTCACAATATTCTAAAACTCATACCCGATATACATGAATATTCAAATACGATCCATCTAAAATACTTAGAATGTCACTTATCTAGAATTATTTATATAAAAATAATCTTCAAAGAATATACCATGATCATTTTAAAGGAAAACAAAGTGTTTTACTCACCTCTTGATTGAAGACCCACAAAGTCTCTAGACATTCTCACAACATATTCTATAGTCACAATACATTCTCTCCCTACACGTTTCCATTTTTCACTATTTTGATCTCACCTTTCCCCCCCCCCCCCCCCCTTTTCTCTTTGATGTCTCTTTATTATTCTAATCTCTATTTATACTAATTCCTAGTAACTTTATTATCTATTATTTTGATTGCATCTTATCTTATTTTATCCTAGATATAAATATAAAATAAAACAAATATATTATCTTATTTATCTTATAAATATAATGCAAAACTAATATTTTAAAATAGAAGATAAAACAAATATTCTATCTTACCTAAACTATATACATGTTTTCTAATCTTGTCAAATATATATATTTTTATAATAAATATCTGTATTTATGTTTTGGGATGTTACATTTAACCATTAAGTAGAAGTCATAACCCAAGGCTTAACCACTTAACAAAAGCAAACATGTTTAACCACCTACAAGGTTAAAGCAAATCAATAACAAATGCTTAACCACCATAAAGCATAAGCATAACATCTCAATGCTTAACCATCCATGGCACAAGCTTGACACAATGCTTAACCACTATGGATAGAAACTTACAATAGAAAAATACCAATAAACCACAATATCCTAAATTTGTCTTCAAGGAGAAATAATCTGAAACATATTGTGAACAAAAACAATAGAACACCAAACAAAACAACTTCAAGAATACTAATATCTTCTACCAATCATTTTCTTCAACTAAAACATTCCAAACCTTCATAATTGATGATGAATGTTCATACATCAACAAGGGATAATGTACAAGAATATACTAAATAAGGAAGAAAGCAACCATTTCCATAGCCAACACATGAAATTTACATACACCATGGACAACAAAACCAAAACAACTACAAGTAAATCTTCTAAACAAGATGAAAAGACTAATTTTTAATCAATGCAAGCTGATGACAAACTAGACCAAAGGCAAGTCTCTTTATGGTGATGTGATGACTTCCTTATGATGATGAATGTCCCCAAAATAGAGAGAACATGACATGAAGTTGATAATTTTTTAGAATTAGAACTGAAAAATGAAGGGGAAGAAGAGCCAAACTTAGACCCAAAAACCAAACAAAGGAAAAATAGTTGAACTTTTGGCCTATAAAAGACACAAATAACTAGATATGTTGACTAGTAAAATGATCTTATAGAACCAGAGGCCTCAACTTGGATGAACCAACCATATTATTATATTTAAAAGACTGAAATATCCCAAAAATGATACCCAAAGAGGAATAAAAAGTAAACAACAATTGAAATGAATTGCCCAGATGAAAAACTACTATGATCAATCAAACTTTGGTGATCGGTACAGTGGCTATGGTGACAACGATGGTGACTGACTAGATGGTCAAACTTGCTAGAAGGAGATGGGCATAATGGTGGCAATGGGTACTACTAACCCACACCAGATAGGCATATATTTGACAAAAAGTGAAAACAAGATGGCTAGAAAAATGACGGCACGATGCAACTCTGATGGCACTAGAGAGAGGTGGGGAGAGGTTGATCGACAACATTAAGATGAGTCCCATGGTGTTGGCGGTGACAACCACTATGCAATAGAAAGATGGCTCATAAAAAGAACAACTTGAAAAAGTTGAGAAAAATAGATACAATTACAAAAAAAAGGGCGGTGAGGGAAAACGACAAACAACAACAAACTATGACAATGACATCAGAGTAGGATCGTACCCACCCTAATACCATGTTAAAATTATGGAGTGCATTGATGAAAATGTGTGAGTGTCTTATCACTCAGTTGCATATTGTATATATTTATAAAAAACATAAAGGGTACAATAAAAAAGAAAATATGGGTTCAAACTAGGAGAACCAACTCTTACTTAAGCTTTTCAAAATACACAAAAGCAACCTTTTCTAAACCTTTACAAGACTACTCCAATAAAGATAAAACTAGCTTATATTTTAACAATTACCAAATAATAATCCTATTTTCTTAGGTGCATTTACTTAGCAAGGAAGTAGGCACTAGGTTCAAAATTAAAGGAACATACACAACAACATGCTTCAATTTCTTGAATTCATGCATTATGTGTCTCAATTTTTCACTTTAGCATAAGCTCAATTTTCTAAATGCAAACAAAAGCTAAGATCATTTAATTGATTTCCATCTTAAAGGATTACCCACACAATAATATTAATATTGAATTGCAATATATTAAATCAACATACAATAAACTAAATCATAGAGTTTAGAAACAATATTGATTACTTCAAAAACACTAACAATCACAAGTGATGGTAACAACTTGTGTCTCTTAATTAAATAGTTTAAGGTTTGAATGTTGGTTGATCATTGGGTAAGGAGTAGATTGTATTGAAAGAAAAATATTCATCTTATATATGCTTACGATCTTTAACAAAGATTAATTATTAATTTCGATGGGACAATTTCATATAATACCATGATAGAAAAAAACTAACAGTGAAATCTATTTATTAGCACAATATTGGACAATGGGAAAGATCCATGAGTGCAATACACGAAGCTCCACATTCATTTATAAAGCAAACTTCTATTAGAAAATATTTAAGCATCAAAACCCATACCTTTCTCTGCACTAAAAATGCACTAAGAAGAGAGAAAACATAAACTAGTGGAAAAAAATCACTGAAATATCTAAAAATGGTGCAAACCTATTAATCACTAAGTATTTCTTTGGACATAATTGTATTGAATCTTTTGATATTATCTTTTAGATTATGCATATATCAAATTTTAGATAATTTAAATATTCATTAATATGCTAACGACGAATATTTATTTATATTTTAAATAACTTATTATCTGCTAAAATAAAACATTTGAATGAAGTTTCAAATAATTTTTTATTGGCACGAAATTTTATAAGTTCAATCTACTTTATATAAATTTTCAATTCAATGGTTGGATTGATTAAATTTATATTCTATAAAAGGTTACTAACTGATGTAAGTATAAAATTCACCATCAACATACATTGGGATTTTTTATCCGTAAAATACCTAGGGATTTGCTAACATATCACTTTCTTTTTAGAAGAATAATATTTGCATAATATAATTACTATTATTATCTCAAAAGATAATAAATTGCTATTGTAGTTTTTTCTAAAAACAAACAAGTGAGTGTATATTAATAAACTCTTATAAATTTTACTAATGTATATTTATTTTCAAAATAAATAATTTAGTAAGTTATAATCACAACTATTTTAAAATGCACTTAAAATATAATGTACTAATATATTTCTTTAAAAAAAAAGTGAACATATGCCAACAAATGTGCACTTAAGATATTAATTGAAGGACTACGCCAACAACTACATGCTAATTAACTAATGTTAATTGGCCGGTTTGATTACATTGATAAGGAAAATTAGGGGCACACTTTGTTGACATAAATAAGAACTTAGTTTTCAAATTTATTTACACAAATAAAATATGAATTTGATGATATTTGTTTTCACTTGAGTTAATTTAAATATTTTTTTATAAATAAAAACTAATTTTTCAAAAATTATTGAGACAAATAAAATATAAAATTGATGATATATATGTAAGTATTTAAAGTTGAAAAATAATTTTTTATTAGTATTTGTAAATCTCTAATAAGATTTTTTTTTTCATAACATATTTAGTAAATATACTTAAAAAATAAATAACTAAAATATTTTATTTTAATAGATATATATATATATATATATATATATCTATTTTTAAAAAAAATATTAATTTATTAATATAACCGTTATATTTAACAGATTATATAATATAAATTAATATGGATCTTTTTTAAGTTAAAAAATGTCAAAAAAATATAATGACTATATTTAGGAAATATATTTATATAAGTATAATGTAAATTTGATCATTTATAATTGAAAGAAATATTAAAAGTATAAAGAATTGTTCGATAAAATAATTTGTCATAGTAAAATTAACAATTCTCTACAAACTATAAAATATATAGTTTTTTCATCATAAAGTTTCTAATAATAATAGTAAAAGTTATTAACTAAGTAACTAAAAGAAATAAAATAAAATTAATTGGCTTTTTATATTAATAATTTCTAAGAAAATTTAATTCAGCTTTTTTTTATTATTAAAATGTCGATAAAGATATTTAAAAATTATTAAAAAAACTTAATTAATGAATATTGTTAGGGGTTTTGTATCAATAATTCTTAACATTTTTTTACTTTAAAAATATAAAAATCGTTAAGCAAATAATTTTTTTAAAAAAAATTAATTATATATTTAAATACATAAAATAATTATTATTTTTTTATCATTTTTATTATAATTTAATTTTTGTTCGCTAGAGAATAAAGTACTATCTATTTATTTATCACTTCCTCAACCGAAATACACGTTTTCCACCTTCCAATTTGTGACTCTGACCCATCGCCATCGGCGTAATTGATTTTTTTGGGAAAAGCAGCCTGTAGTGTTAGTGGTAAGCAGATTTATGTCACTATCTCAATTCTGAAACATAGAATAAAATACTCCCTCCGGCGCTTTAAAATATCTTTAAGTTTTTTATGCATATATAAAAATTAATAAATAAATAAAAGAGAATAAATATTTTATAAAATTAATTTTATTAAATAGATGAAAAATAGTATTAATATCATATTTAAAAACTAAAATAACATTTATTAGATATATTTATTAAAAACATAATTAATATTATGTTAAAAAGTTAAAGTCAACACTTTTGCAATAATTTTTTTTAAGATGTAATATTTATTTCAAGATGAAAGGATTAATAATCAGATGAAAATAAAAATAAATTTAAAACTTATATATATACTTGTAATTTATGTAAAAGAAGCAAGTTTTGATTTGATTTTTTATTAAAAAATAATTTTCATCCTTCAAGAAGTTAAATAATTATTTTTAGTTTCTATTATTATACATGAAACTTTTTAATTGTTTATATTTTTAGTGGAATTATTTCAAGTAATATTTGTTAATGTTTATAGAACCTCGTCAATACTTCTAAACTCTTTTTATAGATCCTTAAAATAAATAGATTATTTATCTACCTTAAAATAAATGTTAAAAGACTAAAAATGGTGATTTGAAATGTTAAAATGATGAAAAATAAAAACTGAAAATAAAAATATTTTATAGAAACCAAAATAAAAAATGGCTTATAAAATAGACTAAAAATAGTGATTTCAAATTTTAGACAGATGAAAAATAAAGAATTTTTTTTACCCGCGGGATCAAAATTCATTCTTTTTATAGGAAATTTAAGCCTATATTTAATTTTCATAATTAGCCTGTTTTTAAATTTGTAGAATTTTATATTTTCATTTTTATTATAAAAATATGCCATGAGCTTGACTGACTAATTTCTTAGTTATAAAACCTTCCCTAGTCCTTTTGGCTTGTCTCGTAAGAATTAAAATCCTTTGACTGCACCAAGAAAGTCTTTCTCAGTAACTTCAAGATTCAAAGACAACCTAAAGTTAAGACCACCAAATTACAACTTTTGGTTTTTCTTTAATCATTATCCCTCGCTAATTAGTATTTTTAAGATATTAATTAAATAATTAAAAAAGTACTTAATATGTAAATTATAAAAAAATATAAAAAAAACATTATAAATAACATAATTTTTTATTTTTCAATAAAAATATTTTTATTTTCTTAACTAATATCTTTATGATAATGGTTAACTTTTTTCATACCTACTTATGCCGGCAAAACTATGATACTAAACCGACACTACTATAAAAAGCGTTTTCTACGTCGGTGATACGACGACGGTTCTTCAAGAATCGTTTTAGTATATTAGGCGGTGACAAATTCGTAAATATGAGGTTTCTCAACGATAACGATTTCGTGAAAACCATCTTAGAATCATTGTTATTCTAAGACAGTTTTTAGAAAATCGTCTTAGAAATAAGTGCCTTTTATATCACCCTTCTCACTCTCCCTCTGTCTCTCACTCTCATTCGATTAAGGCTATGTACCACCTTTGCTAGTGGCTCTACGACACCTTCTTCTCCTCTGACCCCCCATGTCCTCACCTGGTAGTCCTCTCCATCAACTACCTCTCTAGCATCTACTCCCCGGAGCCACCGTACCTCACGGGGTTCGAAGTCCTTCCGCAAACCCCAAAGCCTAGCCCTAACCCTCATCACGCCACACTTTTATCTTTTCTCCTTCTGATTCTCTTAATTGGGTTACAAATTGAAGGCCCAATGATGATGGATTGATGGGAGCCCTTCATTGAGTCTCCGAGGAACCCTAGACTCCAAATTGGTAAATCTCTTTTTGGAAAGTCTCGTGCCTAATTTCTTTGTTGGAATTTAAGGGCAGGGTTGCTGGTGATGCATTTGTTAGTGGGGTTATCTTTAGCTTAGCTTTTGACCAAAGTCTTTTCCAAGTAATTTAGAATTTTTTACACGCTCTAATTGTTGATTAAATTCTATTGTCCTTACACTGCATTATCGATTAATCATTAAGTTGATTTACTTCCAGTGTATTACGATTCACAGAAAGTTCTAAAATATTACATACTCTTTGCTTTTGTCTTATGCAACATATTTGGATGTTGATGTTGGTCTCATACATGGCCAGATAATTGGTCTTATTCTTATGTTATCTCAAACAATGCTATGTTTTAAGCTGTTATCTGCTTTTTATTCGTAGTTGCAGAAAAAAATGATAGATCTTTTAATCACAACAAAGTTGCAAACTTTTATCTCTTGGTGTTGAGGGTTGTAATTTAGATATTGTTCTTAGGAAGAAATAATCTTGACTCATATGTTGGATAGGTTGATTAGGTTCTCTTTTTGGTCCATTATAGTTTGCGGTGTTCCTCCAAGGTTTTGATCTCAATCCATTACAAACTAGACAACCTAATATCTGTTGCTTTGAAGTACTTTTATATGCTACTTTGTTATCCTATTGCTAGGAAATCTGTCGCAGGTATTTCCATGGAGGGTGATGAAGAGCTTCTGGCACAAACAAAGGTTAAAGTAGAACCAAAAAGGAATGAGTGGATGACAAAACTACCTCTAGAAAGGAAAGTAAGTCTTGTGTAACCCATCTATATGGTATAATATATAGTAACTTTGAAACATGGTTTAATTATGATTAGGATATAATATAGAGTCACTTTAGCTTTATATATATGATCTTGGATATATTTTACAGGATTTTGTAATTTGTAGTTACCACTTACCAATTAGAAGTTTTAAACTGGCTTGGGTTATGTTATATTGGGGCTTAGTGTTTATATATATATTTAGCTACCACTTACCAATTACTGTTTTAATATTCTCTTAATTAAATCTTATTCTAATTTAAAAAAATTGCTCAAGACTTAGTTATTTACTAAAAAAAGAATTCAATTTTTGTTCTAAATAATACCCACTTATTTAATGTATTTGTGCTTCAACCTGGTGGTATGACTATGCAATCAACCATGTTTAGCTGGGGCCCAAAGGAAGGTAGAAGTGATACTAGTGTTTGGACAGACACCCCTTTGGACAGGGCCAGAAAGCAAAGATGAAGTATGTATCCTCTTCCATTCTAGAATGATTTGGTTGGACAATTTCTCTTTCTTACAACTTGTCTAGTTTACTCCTTGAAATCAAGAGCTTTAAAGCCAAAATGATATTTACATGGCAGTTATTTGGAAGCGTACAATGAAGCTACTGCCCTAGCTTCAAATGAAGAGGATAAGAAAAGGGCTAGTGTGGATGCAGAGTTGGTGGAAAAATACAATAAAGCAAAATGGTCAAAAACATTGGTACAGAAGTATCAAGAAGAGGTTGCTAGCAAATCCAAGAAAAAGTCGAAGGAACTGATGGTTAGTTTCTGTCATTCTTCACTTATATTATGCTGACTTTCTTTTCTTGATCAACTATATCATAGGCTAACTGATTTTCTTTTGTACCCATAGATGCAGTATCCAGTAGGTGTTGAATACAAACATCTGCTTCAAATGCTACGAAGAATTCTAATTATGCAATTGCGTGATTGGCAAATATTTTCTGAAGAAGTTTGTACATTAAATGGCTTAATTCTTATTTTTATAACTTATACAGGTGTATATCTAATTATCTCAAGGCTAAGAAAGAAAAGGCCGACAAGAAGAAGAGAGTTAATCACTTTTCTTTCTTTTTTATTTTCAATTGCTTTTTTCTTTCCTATTTTTGTATTTTTTTGTACATTATTTCAGCTAATGAAGGTTATATTAAAATGTTAATGAATCTAAAGTATACAGATGAGGAGAAAAGTAACCATACAAGAATTTGTTGGATTGGAAATTAAGTAGAAAGTGTTAGTGATTAAGTTCTAGATTTCATGTTTTAGCATTTTGATGATAAACCAATGACTGTCGATGAGGAACTTCTGGTTAGGTTACCAATAATTATTGCCATTATATTTTGACTTGTGATTAGTTTTTGACTTCAAACTATTCACAGCAGTTGCAGTCATGGATACTGATGAGGAGTGCTCAATTGTTCTTGAATCATCTGAAAGAGATCCTTTCTTTGACAAAAATAAGGTAAAAATAAGACATTCAGGTCCTTTAGTGTTATGTTTTTTACTCTATTGTTTTTCGTTGAGGAGTTTCATATATGAGAAAAATTAGGTGACAAGCTACAACAAACTACTCCTTTTTATGTTATCATATGTGTAAAATTTAAAGTAGTTGCACAATGATTAAGCTATGCTAATATCTGCCTGTGGTTTATCTTTTCTGAGGCCTAAGCCATTTCAACTTGTTGATTGATCTGCATTATTTTATAAAAAATTACTACAAAGTAAGGGCTTTAGTCCCAAAGAACGGATATACCTCAAGTGCTCTTCAAAACTTGGCTGGATGAATACTACTGTGGAGGTCTTACTTCAGATTGCATGAATCATACAATTAAATGAGGTTACTTCCTTTATCATTTCTTGTGTCCATTATCATTTCTGAGGAGCTTGTGCATGAAATTGATATGGTATGTTTCCTAGTTGAAAATGTAGAAGCAAGCTTCATGATGATGAATCAAGTTGATTCAAGTAGTTTTAATGATGACAAAGATGATGACAAAAAGCTCCAAAGAATAATTTTAAGATTGAGTCAACAAGTTCAAGATCAAGTTTAATTTCAAGCTTCATGAGAAGAAATCAAGAAGATTCAAGAATCAAGAGAAGTTTGATTTCAAGATTCAAGAAAAGATGAATTCAAGATTCAAGAGAAGAAATCAAGAAGACTTCACAAGGGAAGTATTGAAAATATTTTTCAAAAAATAAACATAGCACAATTTTTTTTTCAAAAGAGTTTTTCTCAAAATTTTCTAAGTTACCAGAGTTTTTACTCTCTGGTAATCGATTACCAGTTTCCTATAATCGATTAATAGTGGGAAAGTTTGGTTTCAAAAGCTTTTAACTGAATTTGCAACGTTCCTATTGATTTTTAAATGGTGTAATCGATTACAATATATTGGTAATCGATTGCCAGTGTATCTGAAAGTTGAAATTCAAATTCAATTGTGAAGAGTCACATCTTTTCATAAAATGCTTTGTGTAATTGATTATATGGTTTTGGTAATCGATTACCAGTGACAAGTTTTGAATAAAAAACAAGAGATGTAACTCTTCCAATGGTTTTCAGGTTTTTCTCAAGGTTATAACTCTTCCAATGGTTTTCTTGACCAGACATGAAGAGCCTATAAAAGCAAGACCTTGACTTGCATTTTGAGTACTTGATATAACTTTTCATATATTCTTTTACAACCTTTGAATCTCTTTGAGCATCTTTTTGAACTTCTTCTTCTTCTTCTTCCTTTGCCAAAAGCTTTATGAGTTTTTTGGTTTCCAAACTTTGTTCTTTCACAGAAAACAAAAGTACGCTATATCTTTTCATTCTCTTCTCCCTTTGCCAAAAAGAATTCGCCAAGGACTAATCGCCTGAATTCTTTTTGTGTCTCTCTTCTCCCTTTTCCAAAAGAACGAAGGACTAATCGCCTGAATTCTTTTGTGTCTCCCTTCTCCCTTTTCAAAGAATTCAAAACGACACAGTTTAAGAATTCTTTTGATTCTTCCCTTTCCCTTAAACAAAAGATTTCAAAGGACTAACCGCCTGAGATATCTTTTGTTTCCCTTCACAAAGTTTCAAAGGACTAACCACCTGAGAACTTTGTCATAACACATTGGAGGGTACATCCTTTGTGGTACAAGTAGAGGGTACATCTACTTGGGTTGTTGTAACTGAGAACAAGAGAGGGTACATCTCTTGTGGATCAGTTCAAGTGGAGGGTACATCCACTTGGTTGTTCAAAGAGAACAAGGGAGGGTGCATCCCTTATGGATCTTTGCTTGTAAAGGATTTTACAAGGTTGAAAAGAAATCTCAAGGACCGTAGGTCGCTTGGGGACTGGATGTAGGCACAGGTTGTTGCCGAACCAGTATAAATTCTTGTGTTTGTCTTCTTCTTCCCTACACTCTTTAATTTCCGCTGTGCACTTTAATTATCGCTTTTACTTTTGGTTAAGTTTCAATTATTGTTCTTTACTTTCTTAACTTTGTAGTAAAAGCCTAATTAAATCTAGTAACATTAAGAAGGTTAGATTTTTAATTAGTAAAAGTTCATTAATAATTAATTTAACCCCCCTTCTTAATTATTCCGAGGCCACTTGATCCAACAGAAAAAAGTGAAGATAGTTTATTTAAAACTTCTTTAAGAAACCTATTATTTGATAAGGATTGGCACATCCATTGTAGGTGACATTATTTCTTAAAATAAGTAGAAAGAGAGAAATGACATTATGTTCTAAAATTTCAAAGTCAACAATGAAGCTTTAAACTAGCTGTTGTTGATGCCAAGAATCAATAAGAGAGAAAACTACTCTTAAGAAGCTTCAAACTAGATTTCTCTCACACTTAATTTCTGTCTTTTAGTGTAAGTAGTTCGTGAGACAGAGTACAGTTGAAACCTACAACATTATATATTTCTTATTATGTTTTTTTATATTTCTATATATATTTAATATATATCATGTTGTACTCGTATCCTAGTTTTTGAGACAACTTCCTATGTCTCTAACTCTCTATTCAATTAATTAATTAGTTTCAATTTGCTGATTATTGTCTCCCCTACCTTAATTAAGATCATCAGATCTTGTATGACCCTTTAATGTAGTGATCTTTGTACAAGTGAAAGGGCAAGGAAAGAGTTGACAAATTTGGTGAAGATGTCTTTCATTATTGGCTGCCTAGGTGATGATGTCTTTCATTATCAATCCATGAAATTTGGTGAAGGTCCAACTTCTGGAATTCCAGTGCATGTTGAGTTGACAAATGCTACAGATAATCCCCACATTGGCTGATTCTTTGTATGCAGATGTTACGAGGGAAATAGAAGTAAACATCATTTACTATGACTTTTCCTTGCCTTTTTTTCCTTTCCATTTTTCTCGAACTGCTTATGTAGGTGAGATGTCAAAACTCAAAACTAATACATGCTAGTATATATATACTACTGCTGCTAAAACTAAAATAGTTTAGTATCGTAGGTATAATTCAATTTACGTATAGTATATATATATACTACTGTTGCTACCACTATATGTAATTAAAAATAAACTTGCATATAATATATGAAATATAGTGTAGTTTATACCATTTACAGTTTTAAATCGCAGGCAAAAAATTGCAAAACATGAAGCATTTGGTGGCAAGTACAGTAGTGTGACACGTAACCTATACTCTACTCCATATCTATGTCCTTGGATTATGAGTGAGTGAGTCAGCCATAAGCATCTTGGTTTCCCTCCCACACCATTATTATATGTCTAAGTTGCATTTGTTTAATCTTAAGCTAGCAAGTCACAATATCACCCATTTTAATATATTGTGCATCGTCACCTTATTGATTATTATAATAATAGTACTTTGTGATCCAAAAAAAAAATAACATGTATAGTTAAGTGTTGGTTCTCAATTCTTGTTCTTAAGTTATGAACGTATTATTAATTATATTATGGAGATGGCGTGGATAGGATATCCTGACGTACGACACGTAACATGAAAAATCTACTGAACATTATTTATGTAAATAAATTAATCCATATGAATGTTCTAGAAAGTACTAGTTTTTATATCACCATTCATGTTATTTTTAATTTGGCACACTTATTATTAGTGGTTCTTTTTTGTTTGGTACGCTATTTGAAAAGTATATGACAAATTAAGGCTTAGGCTTTGCTAAGATATTGGTTGAGAAATTAATAAATAGAAAAATTTTAAATTAAGAGTAGAGACATCGGAGTTTGATCCTGAAGCAGACACTCCAGAGGAACGGGCCCAGGTTGAAGCAGCTTGTCAACATTTCTACCACAACCGCTTCAAGGCCAAGCCATGTGCTGACCTCCTTTGGTGTTTTCAGGTACCCTACCTATCTATTTCCCAACTTAATTTAATTACTCTCTCTTTTATTCTTTTTATTTATTTATTTATTTGTCGTACGTGTAGGTTCTCAGGGAAAATAACTTCAAACAAACAATTCCTAGTGTGACTATAGAGGATGGAGAGGAAATCACATACCAAAAAGTCACAAGTGCCATCAGAAGGGGCGCACACCACCTTGCGACACTGCAGACCACTGATGGCCATTGGCCAGCTCAAATTGTAGGTCCTCTCTTCTTTCTTCCTCCTTTGGTAAGTACTCACTACTCAATATCTATCTAATTATAACTACATTAGTTTACCATCTGGTCAATTAGTAAATTTAGAAATGGAAGAATTCTTATTCTAATTGTCATACGGGAAAACGCCAACGGCCGAAAAAACTAGACGTGTTTGTCTTTTATTAATTTGATCTCATAAATAACAAAACTAAATTTATTATAGGCACGTTCATAGCTCCATTTGATTCGAGTATTGCTTAGGAGTAAAACTAATTCAAATGAATCATACTATTGAATCGTGTTAGTGTACAAAAATGCGCATTCACCTTACCTACTTTTATGTTTCTATTGTAAGCTACTTTATGTTACTTCTGCATTGATTAATAAAATCCTAAACTTTTTTTTAATTATTTGTCTCTTTAATTTTACTATAGGTATGTTTTACTTTCGAAAGTAATTTTTTTTAGTCCCTATAGTTCACATTTTAATTTTCTTTTAGTCCTAGTTTGTATTTTACTTTCTCATATTTTAATTAATAAATAGAAAAAGTCATTGGTGCATTCTCTCTGGTTAAAGATTGGTTTTGGGGGAGAGATCCCAAGCTATTGAAATCTTTAGGGGAGAAACTTGCATTCATTCTTTCTCTTCCTAACTTGGGTTCACTGATCTAGTGCTAAGGGAGATCTCATGAATAAAATCTTATCATATCTTTCTCTCTGTCTCTAATTTTTGGACTAGTATCAAAGCTCTTGATCTAGGGATTCTTTCATGGTGCATGCAAGAAAGGAGTCCAGATTGAAATTCTTGATGAAGGGGGTTTGATCTTGGGAGAAGAAAATGGAAGAAAAGAGACAACATGCAAGGAGTGTGTGGAAGCAATGCTTTCCAAGTTTATTTTGATGATGCCAAAGACTCAAGTCAAGAATCAAGAGTCAAAACAAATTTTAAGAATCAAAGAGTCGTTCAATCAAGAATCAAGATTCAAGTGAAGAATCAATATCCAAGTAAAGATTCAAGAGAAGACTCAAGATATGCAAGAACTTCAAGAAAAGCATCGAGATAAGTATAAAAAGATTTTTTCAAAAGAAAAGGTTGAATAGCACAATTTTGTTCAAGAGAATTTTTCAAAGAAAAATCTTTTACCAAGAGTTTTACTCTCTGATAATCGATTATCAGTAGCCAACATTCTTTTCAAACTGATTTACAAAGCATTAATCATTTACCATGATCATGTAATCGATTACCAATGTTTTTGAACGTTGAGATTTCAAATTTCAAGAGTCATAACTTGTGATAAAAAAATTTCAAACTTGTGTAATCGATTACACAATATATGTAATCGATTACCAGTGTTTCTAAACGTTTTGATTTTTAAATTTAAATATGAAGAGTCACATCTGTTGATGTGTAATCGATTACACTATGATGGTAATCAATTATCAGTGACTTATTTTGAAAAATAAATTACCAAAAGTCACAATTCTTAAAGTGACTAGTTTCTGAAGATTTTTTAAAGAGTCACAACTTTTAAAGTGACTAGTTTTCAAAAAGAGTCACAACTTTTAAAGTGACTAGTTTTAAAGAAATTGTCAAGAGTCACAAACTTTAACTTGAGTCATCATATGACTATAAATATGTGACCATGGAACAAATTTCAATTTGAGAGATTCCTTGCATTCATAAAGAGATTCCTTTCATTCTAAAAAGAGATTTCTTTCATTCATTCAAAGCATTCTTCTAAGAAGTTTTTGTTCAATACTTTCTTTATTCAAGAAAAGTTCATTGGCCAAAAACTTGTGTTATTGTTCTTCTTCATTCCTTCTCTCTCTTTCCAAAAGAATTCAAAGAACTAATCATCTAAGAATTCTTTTGATTCTTTCCTTCTCCCTCTTGCCAAAAGAATTCGAAGAACTAACCGTCTGAGAATTCTTTTGATTCCCCAAACAAAGAATTCAAAGAACTAACCGTCTGAGAATTATTTGCCCAAACACTGAATTCAAAGAACTAACTGTCTAAGAATTTTGTGTAAAAAGTGGGTAGCTTCTTGGTTGTAATAGTGAACACAAGGGAGGATACATCCTTTGTGGTTCACTTCAAGTAGAGGGTACATCTACTTGGTTATTCAAAGAGAACAAGGGAGGGTACATCCCTTGTGGATCTTTGCTTGTAAAGGATTTTACAAGGTTATTGGAAATCTCAAGAACCGTGGGTTGCTTGAGGACTGGACGTAGGCACGGGTTGTGGCTGAACCAGTATAAATCTTGTGTTTGCTTTCTTCTTCCCTACACTCTTTACTTTTCCGCCGTGTACTTTTTATTTCCACTTTACTTTTGTCTAAGTTATTGTTTTTGTTCTTTACTTTCTCATAACTTAGTAGTAAAGCCTAATTGAATCTAGTAACATTAAGAAGGATAATTTTTAACCAGTCAAGACACGTTCATAATTAATTCAACCCCCCCTTCTTAATTATTCCGATGTCATTTGATCCAACAGAGTGGAGTGACAAGGAGTTGTGTGTGGATGAAGAAGATGCTAGAAGAAATTCTAGATGGGTTATGCCTAAGTCTTGTCTTCTGATGCGTCATATCTTGTGTTGACCAATCTTAACTTAGCTTTCATCTTTTGAAGCTCAACAAGTATCATCTTGATTAATGCCAAGAACTTTATTTCTTTTTCCACACTTTAGTGACTCGGGGGAGGTTTTTCACAAATATAAGATAGAAGTAAATTTTTAAAACTTATAATACCTACCTTCTAACATGATTTCCTAGTTTTTATGAAAAGAGTTGTTTTGCAGACCACAAAGACATCAAATTCAGGTTTTGCTAGATCAAGTATTTATGTTAGTTTATATATAACTGAATCAACACAAAGCTCATTCTTTTTACTACTGTGGTTGTTGGGTTCTCCATATAAGTGTGATTATGTAGGTTACTATACCATCAATATTTCAATTTGTTTTAGAACTTATTTTCCTGTTCTGTTCATTTTGCAGGACAATCCCATTTGCCTGGAATCTTATTATAGTTGGATATGTTGAACAATCCATATATGGGGTATGCACATGCTGCCTTTTGAACTCACTTCATATTTCATTGTATTACCAGAGTTGTAAATCTTGCTTACAAGAAAACTTCACAATTGCCAGAGTTTGTACAATTTTATAGGTAGTGGTCAGCACATTAAGTCTCCTGTTTATCGGGAAGCTGCTTGAACCAATATGGGGCTCCATGGAATTCTTTAAATTTATCTTTGTGGTTAATCTTCTAACTTCAATATGTTTATTCATCATTGCTATTGCCTTATACTACATTACAAGGATGGAGACTTAGTTGTATGTATATAAAATCTATTACAATCTGAGAGGATATTTTCTTTCTGCTACTCATGATGATTTGTCATATTTTTCTTTCAGAGTATTATATTTCTCCCTTTCCACACCTTGTGCTATATTTTGGCTCTCCATTTTTAAAATTTTAAAATTAAAAGCTAAATGGAGGACCATTTGAAGTTTTATTATTTGTGCTCTTTTGGCTTTGACATTTAGAAAACATTGGAATAGAAGTTCTGTTTTGGTGGTCCCCCAGACTTCCAAGTTACTTGTTTTCTAGGCTATCTGTTAAATCTTAAGAGACATTCAGTTTTCTATATCCACCTTGAACAAATATTCTTTTGATCTTAATACTCTTTTTATTGTTTTTATAGTTCCATGGAAATATGTGAGTTAGAGAATAAATTTTTTCTATGTCAATGAGACAATGTTTTTATAATAATATGTGAAGAGAGTGATCCATTCCAAACAATTTCAAGTGTCAATGAGACAATGATTAAACTAATATTACAATGTCTTTATGTACTAAGGGATATAACATTGTAATGACAACCAGTCTATCATCTCATGTTCCTGTTGGATATTTTTCATGGGCTGAGTATGATATCATGGCACCACTGCAGCCAAAAATAGAAGTTGTTGTTACAGTTGCATTCATTTCCAATTGTGATGCTCGAAATATGCGGTTGCAGGCTCTTGAAGCCCTTGAAAAATCTAACATCAAGATTGACTTTTATGGTGGTTGTCATAGGAACTGTGATGGAGGTACAATATAATAATTTTTATAAATCTATCTAACTACAATATCTGTTAGGAATCTTTTATCCTTGTTAATATTATTATAGATGTTTTCTTGTCGAAATTGCAATTGCAATATCCCCCTTTGTGCTTGGCCTTGTTAAGTGTTTCTTTGTTTAAATCACATTTCTTCTACCTTTTAGATGATAGTCTATTTACTATAAGTAATTGCACTTTATATATTAATGCTTGTTTATTTTGTTTGGAAAAAGAGGTAAGAAAGTAATTAAATAGCCAATTTTAGACATTGAAAGATTGTAACATGGTTCTAATGTGCCTGCTAAGGCTTCTGAGTTTCTAGGGATAACTTTTCTTTATGTCGAATACTTTTCTAATTTTCATTGGACCTGATAGCATGGACTAAGCACAAATTGGCCAATGACCTTATGCTGAAATACTGTCATCTATCACTATATATTCTTATGGATGTTGCACAAATTGACCAATATTATTATAGATGTTGCACTAAAGTTTTTTTGTTTTGAATCAACTGCTCCAGTCTTATGAATGAAATTAGAGGATAGAAGTATCTTGAGAATAACTTTAGTCTACACTCCTCATTATTAACTTCTTTAAAAATGTTAAATTTAAATTCTTTTGATTTAATTATGCATATCTTCTTTATAATTATAATTTTTCCCCTCCAATATATTTAGATTCTACCTGAATTGGTTATGCAAAAATCCCTAATAATTTTAAATTTTTATTATTTCAAATATATATGTATTTTTTTTTTAATTTTACCTAGGCTTGAAACACTTGTGCAATGCGCAAGATACCTACTAGATATAAAAATATAAGTCCCATACCTTGCCATATTGGTCACTAGGTGAAAGGCTCTAATGCCTTTTTTATGCTCACAACTCAACATTACGAGTCTTAATTATAATTTTTTTTGTGTAAAATTCGACAATGGTCTGACTGATGTATGATTAAATTGATTTTTTAGGTTTTTGGAAATTAATCCCCTGCTTATGTTAATGACTTCCAAAGTTCCAATGATAATGTGATACTGCTGTTATTTTCTAATGAGTATAATTGTGATTATTATTTTATTCTATTGCAGTGGACAAAGTGGAAGCCTTGAAGCACTACAAATTTAGCTTAGCATTTGAAAATTCTAGTGAGGAAGATTATGTAATCGAAAAATTATTCCAATCCCTTGTTGCTAGTATGGATATATATTTTATCTCCATTCTCTTGCTTTCATTTACTCTATATACAACATTATCAATGTAACACTAGATGTTCGTGGGCTATAGGAACACTTGCATCCCATTTGATTTTTTTAAAAATCTAATTCCATAAATTTCTAGGATTTTCTATTGCAGAAAGGCAATTGCCAAAATTTAGTTGGATTTGAATGCTTAATTTGGAATAACTTGATCGATATCATTGATTATAAGTTATTCACAAATAAATTTAGGAAAATATTTCTTGAATACATGGTATCAATGTTTTGATGTTCAAATAAAGAAATTCTTAAATTTTTTGATAAACTAGTCCTTTTTTATAGTTCTAGGATAGAGTAAATGTTGTTTAGTTATAATTAATCGTTACAAAATGCTTTGAATTTTACACACTTGAATATGATCTACTCTCAGTGTCTTGAGTTCATTCCTTCAAAGTAATTGGCAATATACTATGCATTTGTTAATGAGCTTTGAAACGATAAACCAAACTTAAAATAGTGTGCAAGATACATTTGGTAATGGGACACTATTGGCATAAATTCAAGAAATTATACTGTGAATGATGTGGATAGTTACAATAATTCAAAATATTTTTAATATTTTTATAAAAAAACACATTCTAAGACGGTTCTCCAAAAACCCGTCTTAGAATGTCTACATTCTAAGACGGTTCTCTAAAAAAGCATCTTAGAAAGTGTACAATTCTAAGACGGTTTTTAGCTAAGGACCGTCTTAGAATGATATCTTTTTCTAAAATGATTGTCTACTGAATCGTCATAGATGTTAGGAATAATTCAAAGTTTAAAATAGGTTGTAAACTGTTAGTTAGTTAGAAAATTGGTTGAGTTTGTTTCTCATAACCAACAATAGTTACTTTTCACCTGCTATATAAGCAAGGTCTTTTCTGTAACTCAAGATAATCCTTTGATCAATATACAATTCTATTAATTCCTTCAAACTATGAGTAATTGTTAACATGGTATTCAGAGCTTATACGAACCTGACTTGTGAAGATTAGAAAAAAATGCAAGTTTTTTTTGACACCAAAAAACCAAGAGAAATCCTTTCTTCTTGAGAGTCTTTCTGTGAGAACTGTGACCTGTGAGTGATTCTTCATTATTTTTCACCATCATATCTATGACTGTGGTGGCTGAGTTGAGTTCTTGGCGTTCAAGAACGTGTATAGAGGAACCTCTGAGATAGCAACAGTGTATAGGAAGGTGAAGAAGGATCAAGGTGCAACATGGCTGGCTCAAGCAGTATCATTCAAGGATCCTTACCTGTTTTAAATGGAAAATTGTTTGATGATTGGAAAGTCAAGATGCTGGCAGTTTTTGGCTTCCAAGATGTATTCGAAGTGGTGACAATTGGGTTTGAAGATCCTGGAAAGAATGCCACTGAAGAACAAAAATTGGCCCTTAAATAACAACAAAAACTTGATTGCAAAGCTTGATTTCTCATCTACCAATGTGTGAACTCCAAGATTTTCAACAAGATCTCGAAGGCCTCTACCTCTAAGGAAGCATGGGAGATTTTGATTAAAACATATGGTGATGGAGAAAAGAACAAGAAAGTGAAACTACAAACTCTAAGAAGGCAATATGAACTGCTTTGCATAAAAGAGAAAGAATCGATTGCAGATTACTTTGATAGGATTAGAGAACTGGTCAATGCCATGAGGTCATGTAAAGACAAGATCTTTGATGAACAAGTGGTAGACAAGATCTTGAGGAATTTGCCACCACGATTTGATCATGTGGCTATTGCAATTGAAGAGTCAAAGAACTTAGACATCATGGAGATTGAAGAATTGTAGCACTCTCTTAAGGCACATGAAATAAGGATCAATGAGAGAAGATCCAATCAAGAATAGGCACTTCAGGAACGATCCACTTACAAAGGAAAAGGCAAAGGACCATGGAAAGGAAATAAGTCATGCACCAATCAGAAACACCAAGATCAAGGATCTAATGCAGGTAGTGAATCCTCTAAAGGAAAGAAAAGTGATCAATCACAGAAGCGAAATGATAGCTCCAATGGCAGCAAGGAATGGAAGTTTAGCAAGAGATGTCACAACTGTCAAAAGCTTGGTCATTATGCACGGGATTGCTGGCAAGGAGAGGGTGCTAAGAATAAGCCCAATAATCAGCCAAACTTGGCACAAGATGAAGGATCAGATTCTGAGGTTGAAATGCTCATGGCAACCACAAGCAATGAATCCTCCAATGACACTTCATGGTACTTGGATTCTGGCTGTTCCACTCATATGACAGGGAGAAAGGAATGGTTCATCAGTTTGGATGACTCATTAAAGAGCAAAGTTCGTTTTGCAGATGATAGCAGCCTCATTGTAGAAGGCATTGGCAGAGTGGCTTTTAGAGACACAAATGGAAAAGAAACAATCATTGAGGAGGTTCTATATGTGTCTGGCCTAAAGACAAACCTGTTAAGTCTTGGGCAACTACTGCAAAAGGGATTTGTCATGACAATGGAGGACAATTGCCTCAAGGTATTTGACAGAAATCAGAAACTTGTCATTCAAGCAAATCTGTCTCAGAACATGACGTTTTGAATTGGGATGAACATTCTGAAGCACCAGTGCTTTACAACCTCAGAGAATAAGGAGGAATGGTTGTGGCACCTCAGGTTTGGTCACCTAAACTTCAAGGACCTGCACCTACTTACAAGCCACAAAATGGTTGAAGGATTACCCCAAATTGTAGTCCCTAATGAGGTGTGCAAAGAGTGTATTGAATGCAAGCAGACTAGAGGAAACTTCAGCAAATTTGTTCCTACCAAAGCAACTGAGAAGCTACAGGTCATCCATTATGATGTTTGTGGCCCTATATAGACAGAAACTCCTGGAGGCAGCAGGTATTTCATCTCATTCATTGATGATTTGACTAGGAAGATCTGGATTTATCTGATTAAAAGGAAACATGAAGTCATAGATGTCTTTAAGAAATTCAAGTGCTTAGTTGAAAAGCAAAGTGGAAAAATGATTAAGATTCTAAGAACTGATGGTGGGGGTGAGTATGTGTCAAATGAGTTCAAGGAATTCTACGAAAGTGAAGGGTTAATTCATGAAGTTACACCACCTTACACACCTCAACACAATGGTACAGCTGAGAGAAGGAACAAAACTCTGTTGAATATGGTGAGACGCATGCTTAAAATCAAAAACCTGCCAAGTTTCTTGTGGGGAGAAGGTATATCAACCGCTGCATACACATTAAATAGATCTCCCACTAAGAGATTGATAGATATTTCACCAAAAGAAGCATGGACTAGAACCAAACCAAGTGTTACTCGTCTAAGGATATTTGGGACAATTTGTTACAAACATGTTCTTGATCAGTTAAGGAGGAAGCATGATGATAAAGGCATGCCACATATTCTAGTTGGTTATCACTCAACTGGAGACTACAAGCTGTATGATCCAGGAAGTGGTCAAGTGTCCATTAGCAGGGATGTTATCTGTGATGAAAATGGAAGCTGGAATTGGAATTCAACCTCTAGTGAAAGTCAATCCAGGATATTGTTAGAAGAAGAAACACCTTCAGCTGCACCAACTGTTAACAAAGTTCTTGGCATAAGAAGATCATCAAGGACAAGTCAACTGCCATTACCTTTGAGGGACTATGAGTTGTTTGAAGATTCAGAAGTCAACTCAGAGGGAGAATTGGTTCATTTTGCACTCATAGCAGAAGCTAAACCTATTGAATTTGACAAAGCAGTGACTAATGAGATGTGGTTGAAAGCTATGAAGAAGGGCTTAACTCTATAGAAAAGAATCAGACCTGGGAATTGGTGGATCCTCCTTCAAATAAGAATCCTATAGCACTAAAATGGGTCTATAAAGTGAAAGTTAACCCAAAGGGAGAAGTGGTAAAACACAAGGCCAGACTTGTAGCAAAAGGTTTTTGCAAAAAGCAGGAATCGATTATGGTGAAGTCTATGCACCAGTAGCTAGAATTGAAACTATCAGATTTGTTGTAGCCATTGCAACTAATGCTAACTGGTCCATGCATCAACTAGACGTGAAGTCTACCTTCCTCAATGGTCCAGTGGAAGAAGAGGTTTATGTGTTTCAACCACAGGGATTTGTAGCTAAGGGTGAAGAAAACAAAGTGTACAAGCTGAAGAAGGCTTTGTATGGCCTTAAACAGGCTCCAAGAGCTTGGAATAGGAGAATTAATAGCTTCCTATCACAGATTGGCTTCAAGAAATGCACCTCAGAACATGGAGTTTGTGTGAGTGTCTTCAAGACAATAAATCAGAAACATTGATTGTATGCCTATATGTTGATGACCTTTTGATTACTGGTAACAATGAGGAAGCAATTATTGTATTCAAAGGTCAAATGATGAATGAATTTGAGATGAGTGATCTGGGACTCCTCTCCTATTTCCTTGGAATGGAGTTTAGAATGACTCAATATGGTACAACAATGCATCAGTCCAAGTATACACAAGATCTACTAAAGAAGTTCAATATGCAGCAAAGCAATCCAATAGGAACACCAGCAGAGGTTGGACTTGTGTTAGAGAAGGAAACAGATGAAGAACTAGTTGATCCTACTCACTATAGAAAGATAGTTGGTTGCTTGAGGTACTTATGTAACACAAGGCCTGATTTAAACTTCAGTGTTGGGCTAATCAGTATATTCATGCAAGAACCAAGGCAGTCTCACTTGCTAGCTGCTAAGAGAATTATGAGATATGTTCATGAGACAACCAATTTCAGAATTCTATTTCCAAAAGGTGAAGTTGACACATGACCAGAATTGATTGGATATTCTGACTCCGACTGGTGTGGAGATAAAAATGACAAAAAAAGCACTACAGGATACATCTTCTTTTATGGAGGAGCCCAGTTTCTTGGTCCTCCACCAAGGAACCAGTGGTAGCGTTGTCATCTTGTGAAGCTGAGTATATTGCAGCCTCAAAAGCTGCATGCCAAGCAGTGTGGCTGGATGCCCTGATGAAGGAATTGCAACTGGAAAAATCATGTAAAGTGAAGCTATTGGTAGACAATAAATCTGTCATTGATTTAGCAAAGCATCTGGCTTCTCATGGAATAAGTAAACACATAGAAACAAAGTTCCACTTCCTAAGAGAGCAAGTCAGCAATGAGAAATTGAAGATTGAGCATTGCAGAACTGAAATTTAGCTTGCAGACATACTCACTAAGGCTTTGAAGCTAGAAAGGTTTAGATGTTTAAGAGATTCCATTGGAATTGTTTGTGCAAATGCAACTTTGAATTAAGGAGGAGTGTTAGGAATAATTCAAAGTTTAAAATAGGTTGTAAACTATTAGTTAGTTAGAAAATTGGTTGAGTTTGTTTCTCATAACCAACCGAAATTACTTTTCACCTGCTATATAAGCAAGGTCTTTTCTGTAACTCAAGATAATCCTTTGATCAATATACAATTCTATTCATTCCTTCAAACTATGAGTAATTGTTAACAATAGAAAGTGCAAACTTTCTATGACGTTCAACGTAGAGTGCGTATTTTAACTGACATAGAAAGTCTTTTATAGAAGTGCGAGAAAAAGAGTGAATTGCATTTCCTTTTTTTAAGAGATACTTAAATTATATTTTTCTTTTATTTTATTTTAGAACATACCCACTTTTTCAGAATAAATATAAATTAAACTATTTAATTCTTATATATATATATATATATATATATATATTATTTATACTAAGTTTTCATATTACTAACATTTATTATTGATTTGTAATATTTTATAAAATAGAATGAAGTTTTGAATACCTTACTTTAAAAAATTTATTTCCACCCAAAAAAACTTTACAAATTTTTATTTCAAAATCTTTATATTTTTTCTCTTCTATACACAAACTTGATAGTAGATTTTCAAAACTAGCAGTCAATTATGTCGAAAATTATAGCGAGAGAAAAAAAAAAGACTCTATAGAGTTCTCTTATATTAAAAATTGATTTAAATGTAACTGATATTCATCTTTCAAAAGTTCTGAATGTATACTTTAAAATAAGATGAGAGAAGTATGACCTAAACATTTCCCAAGAGAAGAAAATGTAGTTTATTGACTTTATTCTAAGAGAAAGCAGTTAGCTAGTTAATAATGTAATTTATCTTTTACTCTAACAGATGCATTAAAATTAATTGATCGTTTTCCCTTCCATTTCAATATGTATATCATCATTTTCAAATAAATTATTTTCTTTTATTTATTATTTTAATGCAGTGATTATTTTTAAATTTCTTCTTCATTTGTTAAAGAGAGTAATATTTTGTAAACGAATGATGTTTAATCAACTTCTGTATTATAACTTTAAATATTTATTTTTAAAATTATGTACTCATATTTATTTTCATTCTCCCTGTACCAAAAAAAAACTAATTTTTCTTTAATTAATTCTAGTCAAATAGTTTTATAGTTTCATAAATTATTTTAACTAACACTTATATTTCTTCCATAAACATTGAGTACGATAAAATATTTGCAGGTCCTTTTTCTATTAGCCATGATTACCTATGTGGATTAAATGACACCATAATGTTCTATCCTCAATCACGTTTTATCGAACAAATTATTCACTTGTAAATTCTTCTTTAACTATTTGGTTATAATTTTTTCACGGTCTACATTTAAGTTATCTTTCATCTTATCTCTCTTCTTATTGGGACTTTTACACTTTTTCTTTACGCATGTCCAAAACCGTTGAAACAAAATTATACCACATTTGTTTGTAAGAAAAAAAAAAAAACTACCATATTTTCTACGTTTATGCCTTATTCTGAAACCTATTGTAAAATAAACTTTTAAATAAGTTATCATGAAAGTGATACTCTTATAACGTTTAACCAATTTATTTTTGTCCTGACTCATGCCTTAAGTAATAATAATTTTAGTTTTCATAGTTTACAATTTATTTTACGGACATAGGCAGTTATTTATTTTTCATTAATTTTTTGTTAATTAACGAACATATTTAAGGATATTTAATATCTATTCAAAAACTTTAATATAAAATAGACCTTTGAAGATAGCAAACTTAAAGGAAACCTACAATGAATAACACATTAAATTTAAAGCTTGAATTTTTTAAATAAGTCAAACTTATAATATTTATACATAATTTGTCGTGCAAACTTCCGGTTATATAATCTTGTCTAGGAAAGTGGCAGTACGTATCTTGCTGTATGAAAATATAAAATTAAAACGAAATTTCCAAAACAATAAAGGAGCTACACAATGTATGTGATAAAGTTAGGTATCCAAATTAAGAAACTATCACGAGTAAGTAATTCAATATTGCGAACATTTTTCCTTAGTTTGTAGTCGCATTCTATGCATTCAATCTGCCTTGTATTTGCTTCACCTACCAGTACCCATCTAGGATATTTTTGGGGCCTGAAACAAAAATTAAAAAAGAAATCCCTAAATAATGGAAATATATATATTTCATACACAATTTATCGATAAAAAATTTCATGAATTTATAAATTAAACCATAAAAAAATAATACATAAAACTCATATATTAAAAAAATCACAAAAATAAAGTTAATATTTTTTTTTCTTCAGATTTCTTAAAAGTTATGAGACCCCTCAAAATGGGATCTGAATTGTGGATCACCTTACACATGTGTCCAAAACGACATTGTCACCTACCATAAAAGGAATCGGCTCCTTACTCTTGACAAAGCTGCTTTTTTGAACAAGGGTTCCCTCTGCCCTTTATGTTCAAATGAGCTTGAGTCAAATGCTCATTTGTTCTTTTCTTGCAGGAAATCTCTCCAAGTTTGGGTTCACATTCGTGATTTGGCTCATTTCCGCAGGCGTTTCACTTCTTTACCGCACATTACTGACTCTTTAATTAGGGGCAGATCCACATCAGGTGTTCAAAGAAAATTACGTTATCTGGCTATAGCAATTACAGTCTACTGCATTTGGTTGTCTAGGAACAAGCTGATTTTTGAAGATTATCAATTTTCTGTCATAGAGGTTATTAGCAAGATTAAGTTTCTTATGTATAGACAAACGCACCTGTTGCATTTGTTTTAGCATCTTATAGGTCTTCTTGTATTAGGGAGACTTTTGATTTTCTTTAACTACGGGGTATGTCCCGTTTATTATTGTATCATTTTGGGTTTAATATAATTTACATTTTTTCCCAATAGGTGTGATATGCATCATCAATCTATATACGTTTTTACTAACCATTGTTCTAAATTAGTGTTACACGAGGAATAGTATGTTTGGATTTTCAAGGAAAAAATTTAAAATTATGTTTGAGAGTAAAATTGATCAGTTTGAGATTATATCTAATTAATTACTCTCCAAATATAGGTTTAAAAGTAAAATTTTGTCTTAAAACTTAATTCCGGAAAAAAATAAAACTTAAAATACTTTTATAAACTTAAGTTTACAAATTTAAATCTAACCTAAATTTAAATTTGTAAATTTTAATCTAAGCATGAACTTGTTTTAAAAAAAATTAACTTTGATAATCATTGCTTACCTATCAAGTTGATGGGAATAGAACATTAGCCTAAATATCTCGAGAATTGAAGATAGTGAAGTTATACCAGCAACCAAGTGCTACTAAACCAACAAACTTGTTAAACTTAGAAGCCAGTTTGGGTGTAAGTGATTTGTGTTGAAATTTTTTATTTCAATAATTAATATAGGTTAATATTATAAGATAATTATATTAGCTATTTATTATTAGTGATTGTATTTTATGTGATCAAATTAAGTAAATCTATTAGACAATTAAATTAGAGGATATGAACTTAAATGAGTATATGTCAGTGATGACCCATTAGGGATAATGGGAATCCTATTAGGTTAATACGCTATAAGAAGGATATGATCCCCAATACACCGAGCCGTCACATATAGTTTCTCTTCTCCCATCTGAAGAGTTACGAATGTCCTATTAAGGAATAAAAAGGTTCCGGTTGAGGATGAACGATGAAGCTATCGGTTACACTGTTAGCTGGTTATCCGCTCCGTAACAAATCCTAAGAAGAGTACATAGATCAGAAATCACCTACAGATTCAGGTTCCACTGTGTTTGTTTGATCAATCATTATGGATCTAGGTATTCCTAAAACTCTTCTTAATAATCTAACTAATGTGTTACTGGTGGTTATATTGGTATTTTATAAGAATCCTCTAAAATTCCAACAAGTGGTATCAGAGCCACCATTACTATTAGATTATTAGAAATTAAAGTTTTTTTTTTTTTTTGCAATAGACTGGTTTGTAGGAATTGGGTTGTTTTTTCCGTTTCGTAACAAAAAAATGTTGCTTTGTTGTTTTCCTGATCATGGTTTCTGACGATTGGCTTTTAACGTCATCTAATCATGTATTGGTTTGTTTCACTTCGTTTTGGATAAAATTTGTGCTTCAGGTTTCTTGTAATGCTAATAAATTAAAGGAGAAACATTATTATATGTTTTATTTATACAACTTTGGTTTTCTAACATGGGAGCAAATTAAAGTTAAAGTTGAAGTGAAGTTTCTCAGTCTCCAAGGTGCATTGCACAAACATCACAAACATAAATCAGTACCAAGAAAATATTTTTTTTATGAATAATATTATTATTTTATTTATATAAAATCTTTTAAAGATTTCTTTTAGGAATTTATACATGTTTTTTTAATTCCTTTCATAAATTTGTGATAACGTTATTTACGGATGTAATATTTACTTGAAGTATTTTAAGTATAAATCAATGATAGTATTAAATATAATTTAAGGAAATGATATTTATTTACCGTAATTAATGTTTTATATTTTTTTTGTTATCATGAGTGAGTTTAAATTTAGCAGTAATAGATCCTTCTCATTTATTTGTATGTATAGTATTTTTTTAATTAAATTGTTTGACACGATATATTTTGCAAAAGTAATCCTTATTATGAAAATTGATTTAATTAAAATTGCATAGATTTTGTATGAAATTATTTATGCGAATTATGTTCGGCCCAAAGGAAGACACAATTTGATCAAATAATATTTTGTACCTATGATGATAAATGTGTGACAATTATAAAGGTATTTTCATGTGAATAATAGTCATTACAAAGAAATGCTATTATTTGAAAGAATTTATTGTCAATATTTAATCATTGCATTGAGAGTACCAATTACAAATTAATTTAACTAGGAATTAATGTTTTGTTAGGTATCTTGTGATGGGTCTGTTCTGCAAAATATTTGCATGTTTTGTTATATATATTTTTATATAACTAAATTATATGTGAAAGTTGTGTAATTTTAAGACCTCTCATTTATTATATTAAATTGTCTTGTATTTTTTTGGTTAAATTGATTGAAATAACATGTTGCCAAAGTAACCTCTATTGTGTAAGTTTATTTGATTAAATTTACATGGATGTTGCATGAAATTATTCATGCGAATTGTGTTCAACCCGGAGGAAGACACAATTTGGAAGAATAATTATATGCTTGTGATGGTAAACACGTGGAGATTATACATAGTATGATTTTCCATGTGAATAATAAAATGTTCAAAGACAATTATTATTTGACCAGCATAATCATATAAGTTTTTCATGTGAACAATGAAGTGTCCAAAGATAACATTTGTTTGACATGACTTATCATTAATGTTTGATCAATGTGTTGGGAGTACCACTTGCAGTCAGTCTTTTTTAATCCAAAGGTTGAAGATTAATGGTGTGCTAGGTATCTTGTTTGGGTCTTGAAATTTATCATAAAGATTATTTGTGCATTGTATGTTTATTGTATTTAAATTTCAAAGTTGCATGTATAAAATTGAGTTTGAGTGGAGTAAGTTGAGAGTTGAAGATATTGCATAATTTATTTTTTTTCTAGAGAATAAACAAGAGAATAAAATAAGGAATTTTCTTTTTGCTTTTGTAGGATGAGGCATATAAAAAAAAGGTTCCATTTACACTATTTAGTGTGTGAAAATGGTAAACTTCTCATTTTTGTTTGTTTTAAAGTTAATTTAGTTTTGTACTTAAGGACGCCAGTAGGTAGATTTTGGTTCTACTACTCACAAAAGCATGTCTATACGATGTTACCTATGGAGTCATCCGCCAAGTGATAATGAAAGATTCTTCTATGCGAACGATGACATAAAGTTATAGTTGAAGCTATGAGAGCTTTTATGTTGCTTTAAAAGACTCAGTTTCATTTGAATTTAGTTGAGACATATATTGAACTATTTATTAAAACAAATTTTATTTCTAATTTGGAAAAATTCAGTTATTTTTGTTCAATTAGAAATAATAAAGTTAGTCACTCATGTGATTCAAATGTTGCAAGTTATGAGTTCTTTTATGGATATTTGAGTGTTCCTATTGCAAACATTTTTTGAGTGGTATAAAAATTAAAATTAAATGAGAATTTTGTTATTTTATAACATAAGCGCTTAAGTCATATCTCTTAATAGAGAATTTGAATGCTTGTGTTATAGGAAATTCTGGATCCTTTATATTAGTTGGATCTTATAGTCTATATTGAGTATATAAAGGAAAAATAAACAAACAAAATAAAATTCAGGTGCTGAAAGAAATAAGGATGTCATAGAACTAATACATGCATGTATTTGTGTTCTATTCCTTATGGATTCATGGAATGAACAAATGTATTTTATTATGTTCATGAATTATTCCTCTTTATTTAAATTATGAAAAGTTTTGGCCTCTAGACATTTAGTCTTTGAAAGATGAAGTTGAACTTCAACTAAGAAAAAGAAAGAAAATTAAGGTTGTCAAATGTGACCGTGGGGAATACTATGATATATATGACAATTTTTGGAGTCCCCCATGTGTTTTTCTTCAATAATTGTGAAATTTTTTTACAACATGTAATGTTAGGCAAACCTAGCATGAACAAAGTTGCAAAATGATGAAACTAGACTTGTATAGATATGGTAAGAAGTTTAATTCTTCTTTAAGTCGCTTTGGGAAAAGACATTAAAGAATGCAATTTATATTCTTTTAGGGTACCAATTAAAGTAGTCACTACCCTATAGGTACGAGTCAAGGAAATTTCAACATTAGGCATATATATATTTAGGGATGTTCATTCAAAGCAATGTCTCATAGGTTGTATGAAGGTAAGTTGGACTTAAAGATAATTAGTTATAATTTTTTTTGTTACATTTAAAGCTCTCACATGTATAAGTTTGACAATCCCACTTAAGTTCATGTTTGACACATGCAAGACTCTTTGAGAAAATTGAGTTTGGAAGGGAAGGAAACATAAGGAGTGTTGTCTTTAAAGAATAATCTGTTATTGACAATCGATAAGCTTTTGTACTTACCATTGTTCAAGAAACAACTATGATAATAAAATAATGATGTTACTCATAACATTATTAAAAGACAAGACAACACTAAGATTTCTTTTCAAGCACCACCTAAAGTTCAAACTCTATAACCTCAAGAAGTGTCATTAAGAAGATCCACTAGAGAAAGGAAAAATGTAATTTGATATGATTATGTCATATTTATTTAAGAACATGAATATGACATTAGGTTGACTAAGAAGGTCTAATTGACCTTAGTCAAGTCATGTTGTGTTTTAACTCTCAAGTGGATTGATGTCATAAATGATGTAATAAAACCGATGGTTGAACATGACATTTGGAATATCGTCAAATTGCTTGAAATTTTGAAACTCATAAGTTGTAGATAAATATCTATAGTTGAAAGGGATTCAATGGTAATTTTTGAGATATATAAAGATTGTTTTGTTGCCAAAAATTTTACAAGAAGGAAGACATTGATCACAAAAAAACATTCTCTCTAATATCTTATAAAGACTTTCTTAGGACTATAATGACATTGTAGATCATTTTGATAATTGTTTTGCATAGATATATGTAAAGATTATATTTCTAAATGGAAACATTGATGAAACAATTTATACGGTGTAACCAAAAAACCTTGTTTAAAATGATCCAAAGTCTATGGTATGCAAATTAAAGAAATCCATTTATGCTTTTGAACAAGTCTCTCGTCTATGGTATTACAAAATTCATCAAGATTATCTCGTATGGTGTTGAGGTAAATTTGGTTGATGATTGTGTGTGCTAAAAGTTCACTGGGAGTAAATTTATTATTTTGGTATTATATGTTGATGACATCCTACTATCATCATACGACTTATTGTTGTAAAATATTTATATTACAATTTATCATGTATGCTTAAGTTTATTTTTTTTATTATCCTGAAATAATTTTTTGTGAGTCCTAAGGTGATATATGAGTAATCTTGATACGTAACACTAGGAAGCAGTAAAGTGCATTATGCGTTAATTGAAAAGAACAAGAAACTACATGTTTTCATATCGAAAGTCTAGAAGTTTAAAGATAATTGGGTATTTCAATTTCGATTTTTTCAGAATGTCTTAATAACAATTACTCCACATAAGAATCCACATTTAACCATATTGGTGGAGTTAATATTTTTCTATGAGACATCATACTAGAATTTATGATTGCTAAATTATTGTAACTGGCTTGTCTGTTGTCGCCAACATTAAGTAGGCATCGGGGTGTTTATTGGGACAATATCTTAGTGGTATTATTAAGGATTCAACCAAGTAAAAGTTTGTTGACATAAAATATTTGGTTGTTAAATAAAGAATTCAGAAAATACAAAATTGTATAGAACATATAGGAACTCATTACATGCTAGTTGATTCACTTACTAAAGGTATGACACTTAAAGTTTTTCATAAGCACACTACTCATATGGGCATAATTACTGATAGTACTTCAGTTTAGTGGGAGTCTTACTTATATTCTATATCTAACGGTTTATTAACATTTTGTTGTTTGGATTTTCTGCAGAAATAAAGTTGAAGTTTATCATTTCGTTATAAGCTTGTTTTGTTTGCAATATTTATGTTGTATTTGGATTGATCTCTATAAAGAATAAATTTTGGACCAATTGGAAATAGACATGACTCAGATCACATTGCATGTAATTTTCATGTTGTTTATCCATATTGACTTATGTCATTGAGTGTATTGATGTGGTGGTCATTGGTAGTTACATTTGTTGTAGTGACGAAAGACGCAATGATTCCATTATTGATACATGAGATGGATCAGGTTGATAAGGTAAAAGTCTAAAGGTAAATAACATACAGATGCACGATTAAGGATTTTTTATATAATTGTTACAATATGTAGCCCAAGTGGGGGATTGTTGGAATTTTCTATTCCAATAATTAATGTGGGCTAATATTATAAGACAATTATATTAACTATTTATCATTAGTGATTTTATTTTATGTGATCAAATTAAGTGAGTCTGTTAGACAACTAAATCAGAGGATGTGGACGTAAATGAGCAGATGTCAGTGTTGGCTCATTATGAGATAATGGAAACTCTATTAGGTTAATACACTATAAGAAGACTATGGTCACCAATATACCGAGCCGTCACATATAATTTCTCTTCTTCCCATCTAAAGAGTTACAAAGGTCCTATTAAGGAATAAAAAGATTTTGGTTGAGGAAGAACCATGAAAAACCACCGGTTACGCTGTTAGTCGGTTATCTGTTCTGTAACAGATCCTAAGAAGAGTACATAAATCATAAATCACCTACGAATTCAAATTCTGCTGCGTTTATTTGATTAATCATTATGAATTTAGGTATTTCTAAAACTCTTCTTAATAATCTAACGTAATATGTTTCTGATAGTTATATTGATATTTTATCATAATCCTCTAAAATTCCAACAGTTTACATGTGATTTGTACACCAAACTAGCTTAGTGCTCTACTTTTCCTCGAAATGAAGTAGAGAAATCTAGCAGAACGTACTTCATAATATGTCCAAACTCCAAATGACTTGTTGAGCCACGTCCAACAGGTATATATGTCACAGGTATATATGTCACAAAACATAGCCTCAAATACTTGAGTTGGCAGATTGTGATATTATAAGTTATGGTGTGGTATGAATGTTTTTACACATAAAGGAGGTAGTGGTTAGGCAGGGTCGTGTCTAAAGACAAAAAAAATTTGAGGTGAAAAGTAATTGATTAATTTTATATTTCACTTCTAATAGATAAGTTGTTAATTTATTTAATTTATTTTGTAATATTATTGACTTTAGATAGATTTTTACCAATTCTAATTTTTAAGATTTTCTTTAAGCAGATGTAAATGTTACATGTTGTATTTAATAAGCTCACTAAATCTTAAAAAAATTAAGATTAATAAAATATTTTTTAATTTATCTTCACCTAAAATTTTAGATTTTTTGGATGCAAAATAATAAAAAAACAGTTTAATATTGTAAAAATTGTTCAAATTAAATCCTAATAATAAAACTATTAGCTTTAATTAAATTATCTTAAAAAATGGTAAAGTTATCTTTAAAAGATTATATTCAATTATTAGTTTTAATTACTGTATTATTTAATGCAGTCGAATAATCAATAGGCATTTCCATAAAAAAATAACAACGAATAGGCAAATACAAACTGCACAAGTTTTTTAGTTATATATTAATTAATGAGTGATATATGTAATATTCTAATAAACATGTTGTATATTAACGTCTGAATTGAAATAATAAAAAGTTTGAAGCACAAGTTTTTATATATTTAAATAAAATTATTAAAATAAATAAATAAAACTAAAATCTATTCATAAAAGAAAAACAAAATCGGTGGCCTAAGCCACTTGTTATCTTAATTGGCTTGTGGGTTACACGGCCTGTGGTTAGGCATTGATACATAGTTGACATGTCGAGAAGGCCATGCTGCATGTGCACGAGAATTTGATTCCAAGTCTCAATTATAGTTGTGCCTCAATTATTTGGTGTTGGATGTTTTTATGGATTACTATTATTTAATTACTACGTCGATTTTAGATTATTAAATAATATTTTTTTATAAAAAATAATTTTGTAATATTTTAGTTATAATCATAGATATTTGTTAGGGTCTGTTTGCTTAAGTTTTTTTTTTAAAAAAACTGTTTTAATAAAATAAGAAGGTTTATGCTTTATTGATGCGTTTGTCTTAAAAAAAACAATTTTAGGCTTATTTTTTTTAAAAAAAGTCACATTTTTTAGAATCAGTTTTTTAAAATTTAAATAAATTGATATTTTTTTAGAATTTTTTTCCATGTGAATGGACATGAAACTTGGACTTATATTCGATAAGTTTTGTTGTTGTCATTAATGACTAAAATATCAATGTTCTATTAAATAATTGAGTAAATTACAATAGTATCTCTTGATATTTCATATAATTACATAAGTATTTCGTGTTTTTTTAATTATTATTTTCTCCTCCAATTATTTTAAGGGGATGTTAGTACAAGATTTGATATTGGATGTTAGTCTAATATTTTCAAATATATAAGAAAATTTTAGTGTAATATTTTTATACTTGGGAAAATTAGTGTAAAATTTTTTGAAAAAAATGTAATTATGTGTAATTTACTAGACAATTTCGTATGTATAACTTGTGGGAAAATCCTAATCACTAAACAGATCTGAATTTTTTTTTTCTCATTCTCTAAGTTATCTTTAACTGTACAATCTCTTAATTGTACAACCTCTATATCCCTCTCATTCTAGTGTGATTCGTCTAGGATGTTACATGCTCACCAGCTCTTTTGTCTGGTTTGTCTTTAGACCACATCGTACTAGAAGAGAGGTCTACTCTGATACCATTTAATGTTTGCCAGCTATAGTTCTCTGCTCTACCAACTAAGCTAAGGTCGATTTGTGAGGACAGTTGATGATCTTGAAAGTAATTGAGTGGTGTCAAAGCTGGGTATCAAGGTCTTGAAAATGACTACCTATAAAGGGTTCTGACTAGTGGAGGGTTCTGATCAACAATGATATTGACTGAAGTGTCACCGAGTGGAGTGTTATAGTGTAAGAGCAATTAAGAAGTTGAAAATCAGGAATATTACAGTGGCCATATCATTTTTCGTTAGGTTTGATCAACTATAATATTTGCTTTCAAAACAAAAAAGATAAAGTGGAAGGACAATGTTGCTTCAAGGTATAAAGATGATAGCAGTGATGAAGGGGGGCAAAGTGGAACCCGACTTTGCATGGTGCAAAGAGGGTTGTCGTAAAGGAAGTGGTGTAATCCATTGGTGGTAGTGATTCAAAACTTGGAGAGTATTTTTAGGGCTAGGTTTTTAAAGATGAGAGGTTCCAATTAATGTAAGGTCGATTGAATACATTGAATATAGAGTAGTTGAAGGGTTTAGAGTAAAGAAAGTATCTAATGAGTCTTACATTGATTGTAAATATAACATTGTTATATGTGTAGCTGATGTAAAATGTGCTATTTTACATCAGTTACTAATAAACTGATGTAAAAAAGTTCAAAAATCATAAAAAATACTACTATAATTTTTTTCTACATTAGTTGTTTAGAATTAACCGTGGAAGATGTTATTTGTGTACTAGTGGGAAGTATATGCTTGTAAAACATAGGGAAATACAAGGAGGCTGGTTGTGTTTCAAAATCTTTCACAAATCCTTTTGGCAATTTTAGTTTTTAATCTAATGAACAAACCAAATGTAAAATGTGTTTTTGACAAAGACACTTGAAAGAAAAGCTTTTTGTGTAAAAACCTTTGTGAAAATAAAATAAATGATACTTTTGAAACACAAGGTCAAATGAAAGAAATAACACAATTCAAAAAAAAGATGATAATTTTTATATTGGTTTGTCTCTTCGTGTGAGACTATCCTTAGTTCTTAGTAAACCACCAAGTTATACTCTAACTATAACAAGTTCCAAGTATTCTTTCCTAAGTCACTTCTAGCTGAAACTCAAGTAGTCTTTACACTTGTATCTTTAAGCAAACACTCCAAGTATTCTTTGTACTAAAGCCTCTTCAGGCATTAACTAAATTCAGTTAAAAGTTGGTATGTGTAAGTCTCGCAGTTCTATCATCTTATCATACATATATACAAATGAAGTAAAAGATTTTCTCAAGAGAGTTTTCACTTAAGCACAAGGTTTGCAAAGAAAGAAAAAGAGATTTGAAATTGAATGTTCAGCAACTCGTTATCTATCTTGAGCAAAGGGACATTTGGTATAAATAGGAGGACTACTTTAGAAATTATTCATTTTCTCACATCTTCAATCTTCCCTCGTCTGATATCTATATAGAAAGAGAAAATGGTCGATGGATGCATTAAATGCAACATTCAATGCCTTTCACCAATTATCTCTTTTGTCGTACAAAGATCTATTATTGCAGTGAGCAAGTATGTTTTCCTATCAAAATTACATTGTGATTCTTTTTCTTTCGATTTGGCATGCCTTTTAAGAGAATAGGTAGTTAATTTCTTTTTAGTTGACCTTATTCAAAGCTTTTTAGAGTGTTTCCCAAGAAATATAAGTATGTTGCAATGTACCTCATATGTAAACAAACTAAGCAAGCAAAGATGAAATCAATATAACGCATTTTGTATCGTCTCTTCCTAGGATGATGGGGAATCGTCTTTCCTCTTATAATAGACATATATTCTTTAGGGTATACTGACTAAAAACTTATTCATTTATTCGTATAATAATCTCTTTTTTTTTTATTGAGGACAAACCATTATTTTTTTATAACTGCAGTTTGACAAAAGAACCAAATTAAAAAAAAAATACAAGTTCAACAACCCAAGTAAAAAAATTTAGTTCTGGGACATAATTAAAAATTTCTAAATAGTTCAAAGACCAACAAAATAATTTAATCTTTTAAAAACATATAAAGTTCTATTTAACAAACAATACAATTGAAAAAAAAAAAATCTTATCAGTAATTAAATTTTTTACTAAACCTTTGTTATCTTAAAATATTAATATCATTATATATTGGCAATTGTTATTTACACCTTTCATTTTTACTAATATACCTCTTATTTATATTTTTTTTCTCTAAAAATATCCTTTTTCTAAAAAGTAGTTTCCGTAAGTGTTAAAAATTTCGGGAAACCATTTTCACAAAAAAAGAAGGGGTACCAATTGCCTTTTTTTGTTGCTATGCATTTGCTATGAGTTAATATACTAACTTTCTCGATTGTTTTACAAGAAAGCTGAGAAAAAAAATGAAATGAAATTATGAAAATCTAGAAGTGGTCGCGCGAAAATAAGATCTTCAAGCCCATTGGCAAACCCCTAAAGCTCACTCACTCCCTTATGATTCGAGGTTCTTGCCACAACCATTTCTACATCTTCAACATCATCAACCACATTGTCCTTTGATGAAACTAGTAATATTATTGTTAAAATTAAATTGAGTCTCATACATGTAATGATCATCATCATTCTTAGAAACAGATTGCTAGAAAAAAAAAACCTTCCATTTCTAAATAATCTAAATCTTTGTGAATTTTTTTTTTTCTATATCGGTTAAAATTTTAAGTCTTTCCTTAGACTGGTATTTTCAATAGGACCAAGACTATCCATTGATTTACCTAATTTACACTTGTATTCTAACTTCTATTAAACTTGCCTAGGCAAGCACCAAATTCGCGCTACCTATGGATGGCTTTCACCCTCTTGAATTCTCCCTCTTTGCCACCCCTATTTTTTTTTTTATTGAAAATTGTCTTTCAAAAATACTTTTCGGAATGTATTAAAATTTTATTTATAGAAAATACTTTTTAAAATGTGTTCAAATTTCAACACTTCCGAAAATTCCTTTATGAAAAAAGGATATTTTTGAAAAAATACAAATGAGAGATATATTAGTAAAAATGGTAGGTGTATAGTTGCCTAAAACATTTATTTAAATTAATTTAGAAATATAAGAACCTAATTACTTAATAAACTTTTTAACTTTAAAAAATCATTTAGAAAATAATAAATTATAGTGATTTACGAAATAATTTAAAGATATATATATATATATATATATATATATATATATATATATATATATATATATATATATATATATATATATATATGTGTGTATATAAAATAGTGATTGATAAATAATATATCTTGATCAACTGCTATATATAAAAAGAAACATATATAGATTGACACATACACCTCTATCTATATATATCCATCTGTGTATTTTTATGTTGCTTTAATTTGTGCTGTGTGCGCGAGATAGTGTATGTTATGATGATGTTATCTGTGTGCGCACACACATATATGGTGACTTTAATTTTATACTACTTGCAAACTCTTTTGTATACGAAATCAATATTATTTGCTCTTTTTAAACACATAAATTAAGATTAATTCATTTCTTTATATCTTTATATTTAGAGATATGATCGAAAAGATGTGAGAGAGTGTCCTCACACGTGCTATATTTAGAAAGAGAAAGAAACCCACGTGAATTGATATTTATTTTTGTTCCTCTGTTTACTCAGTACTATTCCGAGTGATTAGCGGCCACCGAGATTGCATGGGTGCAAAAGAGAGACTGCCATGAATAAAGATATACACAATACAGAAAAAATCATGCACATTGTGAGGCTTTGAGTGATGCACATGGACATACCTATGAAACGGAAAAAGAGAGAGTTTAGCTTTAAGTATGCACGTGTACTTATGGAAAAAAGAACTCCCTATTTTTCCTAAGTTGATTTTTGTTTGATTGCAATATTT